>NC_050737.1:1297920-1426887 GCF_014529535.1 Bradysia coprophila | reverse complement strand
AAATAATGTTCGTGAATCTGGCAACGATCCGTATGCATTTATTGAATATTCGAATCATGGTGCCGCCGCAACAGCATTGACAGCGATGAACAAACGCCTTTTCTTAGAGAAAGAAATGAAAGTAAATTGGGCCACAAGTCCGGGCAATCAACCCAAAACAGATACGAGCACCCATCACCACATATTCGTCGTGATTTGAGTCCGGAAATCGAAACCGATACGTTGCGTGAAGCGTTCGCTCATTCGCGAGATACTCGAATTGTCGCATTGTTCGTGACTCACAGACAATGAAAAGCAAAGGGTACGCGTTCGTGCTCTTTGTCAAGTAAGCTGAAGCAGAAAACGCAATTCAAGCTATGAATGGTCAGTGGTTGGGTTCGCGATCCATTCGAACAAACTGGTCCACCAGAAAACCACCGCCACCGCGCGAGCAAATCAAAGGAACGAAAAGCAATCGACCATCATACGAGGAAGTGTTTATAGAGTGTTAGCAGGAGAATTCCGGCAGGTCTAAGCTCCCAAGGAAATACAAGCCGCTCTATTTTTGGACTGGCTTTTCCTCGCACGAATTGTCTTTCAGCCGAAAGATGACCTGATACGACAAGCAGCTTTATACATTTGAGTTCGGTCACCATGACTAAGATGTGAGGCGGTATTCAAGGTACGCAAAGAGGGTTACGCATTTATTCACAAAATAACTCTCGAGTGGGCCAAAGAGGTGAGCTTCGAGGACAATACAACAACGTATCCCATTAAGAGATAACATAACAAATAACTACACACTCAGAGCCAATACACCTCATGAGTTTGATGCAGGATTAAATGTCATTGGGGTAAAATATATACTGTAAGAGAATTGGCGCATAGGCGACCATCGGAAACTCTCAGCAAATATGAATAATCGGCTTGTGTGCGTCGACTACCCAAACTGAAGGAGATACCAAAGATTGCATATTAATTGAGCAAACGCGCCATTTTATTCTCACGCAAATTTATTACATATCTCACACAGAGGTGTGAGACAGTTTTATAACACTCTGGGTATTGTTACCAGCCATAGGTCACTATTTAGGTTTTGTCTCTTCATTTGAAGTTTCACGGCTAACCGCGCTCATAGCGCACCACCAATCATTTGATCTCGTGGCAATAACGAGTCTTCTTACTTTCAGGTCATATTTTACTCTTGCGATACATGATTTCAATTAAGTGTTAATCTCTCAAAAGAAGGACTTGAACCATTCGGCTTCAGTGTAGATGATGCTTTGACATTATGTTTTCCTTCTTGTTTTTGAAGAAGTAACCAAAAATAGTCTGCAGATGCGCAATACAAGAAACAGAATTAACAATCACAGCCTGATAGTAGCATATGCTCAATCAAACGCACAACTATTTCTTTCTGCTGTGAATGAGCTCGTAAGAGTAAGATATGTACGCGTGAATATATTCTGCTTTTACAGACTAAGTTATTGGTCTCTGCGCTGCGACGGTATTCGGATATTATGCCATTAGCGTTCTTCTTTTTCTTATCCATACTTTAGATTTGTTTTATTTTCCATCCCTAGTCTACACAGATTATCGCCTTCCTTATTCCTAACGGGCGATCTCAGCCATCCAAAATGTATCATGTCTATGTGATCCTGAAGGCACCATAATACTATATGAACTCCTGGTGTTAATTTCTCGTCATATCGCGCTGATTAGCCTTTTAACACAATGATATCTCAGAGATAAAATGTTGGGCTATCGCTGAGCAGTGCAAGTCTCAAACTCACCATCCTATATATTTGAATATTGGATTCGGGATAGTGTGTTGATACAGAGGTGTACTTAGGAGATCACGACTCGCATCTCAAAAGATCAGAACATTTGTCTCTACTCGGTTTGTCATTTATACTTCTCGTTACATATTCTCATCTTGAAATATCGCATCGGTTCACACCAATGGCAGTTATTTTACATATTTTACTACACTCTGACTTTTACCGAAAATGTATGTGCGTCAGAATTTATTTCATGTTTTTTAAAAGAAAATAACCAATAAATTCATTTTCACTTTCGTCTAATTCGCGACATTCTAATGTTTGGTATTACACTGGTTTGGAATTACTGAAACATTAATAATGTCCAGATGCTCTTCCTGCTGAAAATATAATAATCACAATTTATATACACTTATAGATAGATATTTATAACTGCCTTCTAATTCCCAACGATAAATTCACGCTATTCATATTCACTTCTGGAAAATAAATGCCGTCTGCTTTTTTCGTTACTTTAATTTAATTGCGACTCGTAATGACAATAGCTGTTATTGTGATTTACAGAGGATCAGTTTGTTACGAATTGTTTTTGCTACTCAATTAAGCTTTCAGCCAGAATAATTAAACAGAGCCTGAATGCATTTCTGTGATTACGCAGATTGTTGGAAAGTGTCGAAGATTTGAAATAGTTATTTATTTTTACGAAGAAGAAATAGAAAATTTCTACTAAGATACGTCACAGTTCTCCTTCATTGTTAATTTTTGATCTTGCATTAACTGCGTGGGGTTTTGGTTCATTTTATTATTTTCTTTGATTGGAAGGTGAAGTCCGATAACTGTCGGGAAGAAATTTTAATTCTAAAGCTTGGCAACAGCGATTGTTTGCTGCTTTAAGTTCTGAAACTAATAATTAGATCTGTACAAGTGTCTGCCGGAGTTAGTTTTGTTTTGCATCATTTAAAATTCTGATTCCGGAGGTGATATGTCTGTTGATGCATCATGCACGTTAAATGCCATTGCCAGCAATTTTATGTGAACGAAAATTTTTTGATATTTTCCTTTTCGTAACCTATAAGGCCTCTCACGGAAGACTCAGTACTTTCATTTGGTCTTTGGCGTTCAGTGGTGGCCAGAATCTGGACATAGAATTTTGAATCAGTTTCTTTAGGATGAGATATGAAGAAAGGAACCATAAAACTTACTTTATTTAATTTTTTTTTAATTATTTAGTTCTGTTTTAGAATTGCCAGAACGGATATAGAACGTTCGATTTAACTTGTTTTCCTCACTATTCAAAATATATCAATTTGTTTATTTCGAAACAAAAACTATTTGGTAACATTGTTTTGAGTAGAAACATATATTTCCCCCACCTGTCAAAAACAAGACAGGGAGAGATAGACAAAACTGTCATCGAGAAGCGTCAAACAAAATGGTATTTTGAGTGAGAAATAGGCTTGATAAATCAATCAACACAATACAATTGGATTAGCTTTTTTCTTTTTTCGCACTCAATACTATTTAAGAAAAGTAATTACTAATAAACTGAATTCAAAGTCGACCAAAAAATATAGCTTACTTGTAAACAATGCAAAGAGTCGATATGTTGGCTTACCATCTATTCATCTTATTTAACGACAATTGGCACACTTTTTGTTTCTCAGTAATTGTATTTTCGAATTTTAATCGCACTTCGTTTATGTGTTTCATGTACCTGTCTACAACATCATATCTGAACATTATTTTTCTGGGCCAACGTCAACATTCTTTAATATGCTCTCACGAGATGAGTTTTAACCATTTTTCTAGTCTCTAAAGTGTAAGATTTGTACGTCACGTCGATCGATGGCATCAACGTGCACAATTTATCAGGCTCATAATATCAGCCACGTCTAGGCGTCTGTTAGTTTGAGTATCAAATTCGGAAAAAAAAAACCTCACCATTTGATCAAAAATGAGCCATCAGTGGCTTCATCGGTGAAAAATTCGATCTTAAAGAATGTGTTTGGCCAGAAATATGTCAGTAGTTCGTGATTTGAGTCCGGAAATCGAAACCGATACGTTGCGTGAAGCGTTCGCTCCATTCGGCGAGATCTCGAATTGTCGCATTGTTCGTGACTCACAGACAATGAAAAGCAAAGGGTACGCGTTCGTGTCGTTTGTCAAGAAAGCTGAAGCAGAAAACGCAATTCAAGCTATGAATGGTCAGTGGTTGGGTTCGCGATCCATTCGAACAAACTGGTCCACCAGAAAACCACCGCCACCGCGCGAGCAAATCAAAGGAACGAAAAGCAATCGACCATCATACGAGGAAGTGTACGAACGGAGTAGCCCAACAAATACAACCGTCTATTGTGGCGGCTTTCCACCGAATGTCATCACCGAAGACCTGATACACAAACACTTTACATTGTTCGGTCCCATACAAGATGTGAGGGTATTCAAGGAGAAAGGTTACGCTTTCATCAAATTCATGGCCAAAGAGGCAGCAACACATGCCATAGAACATACAAATAACACCGAGATAACCGGTTATCAGGTTAAATGTTTTTGGGGAAAAGAGAATGGTGGCGACATCGGAAACTCTCAGCAAACTATGAATAATGCGCTTGCCGCCCAACAGGGACCACCACATGGAGCCCAATATCCAAATTATTCATATCCACAAGTGGGTTACTGGTATCAGCCGGTAAGTTATTTTCCATTATCAAAAACGTATACGCACACCAATCATTCATGAATCTCGTCAAAGCATGCTCGCGTCACGATATGGTCATGAATCGGTTGAACCATTCGTTCAGTTAGATGATGCTTTGACATTCATGTTTTCCTTTTGTTTTTGAAGAAGTAACCACAAAATAGTCTGCAAGCATGCGCAATACAAGAACATTGAATTTACATCGGCTGATGATGTACAAATTCTCCCGTGTGCGTAATAGACCGGTGATTCCTTCTTCAATTATTTTTGCGTGACGACGACGTTGCCATGCTCTGATTTTCATACCGAGTTTTTATTTCATTGCAGAGTTATCCCGCACCAGCTGCTCAAATGCCTACCCAATACATGCAACCTGGTTATCCCTATCCGTATGCTTACACAAATCCTCAGCAAGGAGGAGCAGGCAAGTAATAATTCTATTGAAATTGATTCATGTGTCGTTACTTGGTCACGTTGATAATAATCGATTGTTGTTGTTTGGTTTTCCGTCTTTTTCCAGTCTTTTTCATGTTAATTTTTGATCTTGCATTAACTGCGGGGGTTTTGGTTCATTTTATTATTTCTTTGATGGAGGTGAAGCCGATACTGTCGGGAGAAATTTAATTTACAAACTTGCACAGCGATTGTTTGCTGCTTTAAGCTGAAACTAATAATTAGATCTGTACAAAGTGTCTGGGAGTTAGTTTTGTTTGCCATTTAAAATTCTGATTCCGGAGGTGATATGTCTGTTGATGCATCATGCACGTTAAATGCATTGCAGCAATTTTATGTGAACGAAAATTTTTGATATTTCTTTCGAACCTTAAAGGCCTCTCACGAGCTCAGTACTTCATTTGGTCTTTGGGTTCTGGTGGCCAGAATCTGGACATAGATTTGAACAGTTTCTTTAGGATGAGATATGAAGAAAGAATCATAAAACTTACTGACATATTTCTGGCCAACACATTCTTTAATACGATTTGATCAAAAATGAGCCATCATGGCTTCATGGTGAAAAATCGATTTAAAGAATGTGTTGGCCAGAAATATGTCAGTAAGTTTTATGATTCTTTAAACTTTTGTCACGATGTACCTGTTTGCTAATGTTTCCATGGCTACGATTCTCCCAAAATTGAAAGAAAGATTAATAATTTCAAGAACCATGGCTTAACGAAGCGTATGAATCGTTAGTTATGATTGTCGCCGACAGTTTCCCTTTTTCGTCCCTCAAGTAGTCTTTCACTAACAGCACTTCAATATTGAGATTAGATTTTTCAACTTTAACTTTATCAGCGGTGATAATATCAATAAATTCCGATTTGAACTGAGCTCACGTATTGGCGTTAAATCAAAGGAGGAATAAATCTAACCGCCTAGGCTGAAAGCATACTATCAATTTTGCATTGATGCGATCGACAATCATGCTGCGTTTTCCATTGTAATTCGATATTCACCACAGGCAATCAATGAAAAACGCAGCATAATTGTCGATCCCATCAACGCAACATTGCTCGTGTGCTTTCGGCCTTACCGCCGAATCTCACCAAAAATCTGTATGATTTTTACAATTCAAATTTGAAAGATGCACAACTCATAAATTTCCCAAACGATTCACCGACCTTTATGGACGGTAGACTTCCCATTAACTTTTCCATAAACAATGGAGAAAGAGTCATGAAACAAAAATGTCCTGCGTTACTCTCAGGTAAATCTTAGCGAACTTTTAGTGTTAAAATCAGTCAAACCGTTTTACTTTTACGTCGTCCCTACTTTGTTTGAATTGGCCAGCATACCTCAACAACGCCAAAACGTCTGCCAAACAAATTGGATCATACTTCAGTTTTCCAATTTTCTGGTCGTGTTATCTTCTTATCAAACATTGTACCGATGAATCTAAATGTAAAATTGTAACCATATCACATTGGTCATTGGATTAGGAAAATAAAAAGAAATTTTTACAGAGAAATAAATCCCATCTTCAATCGCTAAACAAATTTTGTGAAAATAATAATTTTATTTTGGTCACAACCTTTATACTCTATTTGTCAATTTTTAGGGCAATAAAATGTCATTTTTGGATTACGGTTACCTCCTTATTTGGTTTGTTCACGTCAGTGGCCCGTTATGTGGTAAATATATGTTTACAATTTTCCCATATCAATTTACAAGTCATTGTTATTTCTTTAACACATTTTGTATTTATCCAAAATGACATTAACACCACCATATAGTGTCTCGGGCATCAATGAAATTGTCCTCTGCAGTATACGATTTTTGTTTGTATGTTTTCGTTTTACTACGACCAACTAACCTTGACATATACTCGACTGTTCTGTACTGGAAGGAGTGGAAAAAACCATAAAATCAAATTTAAAAAAAAATATATTCAAATTCAACGGCGATTAGAGACAATTAACTTGAACCAAAAATTAGTGATCTGATAGAGTTCCTGTAATATATAGGACTTCCATGGTAGGCCGTATAACGAACTCACTGATCGAAACAGTGGTAGAAACCAAAATTATGATCAAACATTTTCCATATCGCTGGCATTGTAATAATAAAATCGGTGTTTGTGTCGTTGTTGTTGAGTCTTTTTCAATGTCTGTGTCAAGCTTTTGCAATGACAAAAAAAACTTTCAACTTTGCTTTGAGTCAGTTTTTTTTTTTAAATTGGAATGGACTCGTTGTATCCAGAGAATACTTTGTTATGTATTGTGTTCGTGTCCACATCCAGCATTCATCATAGTACTTGTCAGCTTTTAGGCCGTGTGACATCAGACACTTTTTGTAACGAATGCTTTGACAAGTTGGACAAAAAGTGTACCTTTCGCTCCTGAGTTAACAAAAAACAATTCTTAGAATTAGCAACAACCTTTCCAATTTCCAAAAAAAAAAAAAATCTCTGTTTGTTCCTCGTCTGTCTATGCTGTTGATTTCCTGAGTCGTTGCCTGTATATTAGATCATCCTGGTCATTTTTCAACCTAAGCGTTGTCTTACTCATCGCAAGCAAGGTAATACTTGTGAAAGTCAAGGAGCGATGACACAAACATTGGTGAGAGAATGTCAGGACTGATGGCCAGTCATTACTCTCAAAGTTAGTAGTCAATCATCTGCGAATGAATCCAAAGTCCCAACATGCTGAACATTTCTGATTCTTCTTGTGACAAACTGACGTGTCCCCTATACTCTACTATTGGATATACGTCAGTTTGTAACGAGATCTCGGCCTTTCTTTGCGTAGAAATAGAATTCTCCTTAGATCTACATTTCATCCATTCATACATTTGTTATGCATTTTCCTTTCGTTGAATGTTTCCATTGATTGTAAAGAAACTATTCGTTTTCGAAAAACGGACAACATCACATTCCATTAACTAATCATATAAACCGGGGAACGACAAAAAAATTCTTTATTTTTATTTGCAAATTTTTCTTTATTCCTCGAATCAAATTAAAACAATTAATACCATTCGTTCGTTCTCCATTTTTTTCCCGTTTTGCAGCCAGTTTCCGTATGGTACAGCAGCCAAACGTCGCTTGGGGAGTCCAGACGGGAATGCCAAACGGAAATACCGGGCAGCCGCAAGTGATGTACACGACAGCAATGCCACAGTTTCAAACTCAATGAAACGAACTGAATACGTGCAACGAGAAACATAAAAAACGTATCAAACGATAGGATATGATAAATGAAAGAGTAAACAAAAAAAAAAGAATTCAAATAAAAATTTAACACAAGAAAAACAAAACATGAAAATTTACATAGAACAAAACAACTTACTTAAGAGTCTAACCGATGACAAACCAGAATTTTAAAATTTTACAATTGATTGTGAATTGGCTTTGGTTAGCAAAGCGCAGGCTCTTTTTTAAGAATTCAAATTGAAAGTAAAAAGAAAAAATAAAAAAAATAAAGGAGGAATCAGACATTCTGACAGAAAGGTAAATTTTTTTAAATTAAAAAAAGAAGAGAAAAAAAACAAGAGAAATAGTAAAACGACAAAACAACAAACAAAATGGGAGAAAAAGTTTTGTTTTTTTAAGGAGATTCGAAAGAAAGCAAATTGTTTAAAATGTGATGTGTGATATATTATAATAAAACAAATGCAAAAAAAATGTAAGTTAAAATCAAGTGAAACGAAAAAAAAATAATGAAAAACAAATTGAGGAAAGGATAGTGACGGGGGAAAGATTCAAAAATAAAAGTAAAAACAAAAATGACTTCTAATTTATACTACAATTTAAAAAAGAGAAAAAAAAACACAAAAAAAAGAAAGAGATAAACGACGAACATAAATGAAAACAATGAGTTACAAAACAATATGCGGGTGGTAATCGTTTAGTATTATGGGTTGTGCGATTTTAATTATTTTATTAAATCAATATTAACTTTTGAGGTTGAACGAACAAGTTCGATGTCAAAACATGGAATTCTCTCTGAATGTAAAAAGAAAAACAATTATTTATTGACAATAAAAAATATAGTGAAGTCCTAGAGCGAACTATACTGTCTGCAAAATCAATTGAAAGAATCAATTCTAGCTAAACAACAAATATTATGTACAATGCATTCCATTCGGGTTTAAAATGTTTAACGAAAAAAAAATGTAAGAAATACCGCGCAACAGAATAGCTACACACACAAATACATCGAATAATATTTATTGAAATGAAATTCATTATTTTAAAGATAAAAGCAAATTAAACTCTGACAAAATAGCAATATTATGAAGAAATTTCACGTATTTATTTATGCATTTCCCTTTTAATTTTTTTTTTGTTAATCGCCAATAAATCAAAAACTAGCAACAAACTCAATTTTTACATCGAAAAATCTATTTAACAAAAAAAAAACCGTAGAAAAAGTGTAACAAAATGTCTCTCCGCTTCAATTTAATATCAATCGAATCATCAATCCCATAATACTACTCAATTATCATTTTAAAAATGATTGTAAAACGAAAATGGCATCCATTGTATAATTCTATATAATTAATTACGAAAAAGACAAGACAAAAAAAATTATAAAACTCAATAAAATCTAAATAAAAAAAACGGTGAAAATTCAATCAAATTCTTTTAATTCAATTTTGCCCGGTGTGTGTACCGATTACCTATTACTAAGATTTTTTTCAGGTCTTTATAAAAGGTAGAATGCTTTTATGGACTTTATAAATCGACGGAAGACTTGTAATTTATGAGTCTAGTAATTGTTGCTGTCTCTCTAACAGAATTATTACTATCGGACCTACTATCTAACTAATTTCATGAGATTGATTGCAAATCTTTTACTTCACTTTGTTGAAAAGATTTAGTGACCTTGAAACTTCAGATCAGATCGGGTATTTTTGATGGGGAAACCTGAACCTTAATGGGCAGAGATCTTAAAACTCTTTACCCTTCGATACCCAGTACAAATTGAAAAGTTACGAACGTTCGAATATCAGGGAAAATCTGTCTAGTTAAATGAGTCGATTTACCCAACAAAATTACAAAAAAAAAATCTTTCCAATGAATGCGACACATATCTGTGCAGTAGCGTCGTTTTAGAGTGATTTCGAACTGTTTTTCCAAATAAATTACTGAAATATTGACTCAATCACAAGAAGTATGATAAGGGGACTAAATGGATTCAAATCAAGAAGTGCGGAATGATTTATGAACTCGTATGAGAAGCTAACGAAAAACATTTCGGCACCACTGCTTCCGGCAATAGAACTCTAACATCATCTTGTCGTTTCCAGTATCATCACTTTCAGCATCAGTAAAAAAAGGAAATTGACTGAGACTATTCGCTAACAAATAACGGTTTACAGTGCGTTGAAATAAGACGTTTCTATGTCAGTATGAGATTACCAAACGCACATCGCATTAGCTCGTGATATCGCATGTTCATTGGGCGTAATGATACATTTTGCATTGATCTCACACTTGATTCATACAAAGCAATTTAGCTGCTAATCTACTTCTGAAGTTTCATATTGTTCAAATGAAAACAATCTGGAGACAATGAAATGTTTGCTTTCTCAATTCGCCGGTAAATATAAACAAGACTTGTTTGAACTTTAGCGATGTTATGCAACACTCCCTAATCTCACATTTTGTTTTCTAATCATTTCGTTGATACGGTTCGACATGATAAAGACTTCGAATGTGTCTACGGTGTCTACCGAATATACTTTCGATTCCAAGACGGCTATATTGCTGGAAAATTTAATCTGTTTATTACGCGAAAAAAGAAGACAAAATTTTGTAAACAATTTCTTGTCATTCTCTTCTATTTGTCTTGTGTTTTGTGTGCATACAATGGGATTTTCCGTGAATTTAAAGTTCATCATCGTAATTATCGGTGTAGCGGTAGCATTCTTTAATTATCCGCCTCCATCACCTTCGCAACTCCTTACCGAATGGAGGCAGTCTGGAACCTTTTTTACATTTAAGGGCTACAACATTTTCTATAAAGGTACGACAAAGTAATATAAATGATATGCATCGGGGACTGTACGAACGATGAGTTTTTAGATGTAAAGGGCTCAGCTGCAGACACGAGAAATCAACGAACCTTATTGTTACTACATGGTTTTCCTACGTCCAGCTTCGATTGGTATAAAATGCTGCCAGAGTTGCAAAAAAGGTTCGATCGAGTCATTGCACCCGATTTCATTGGACTCGGATTTTCAGATAAGCCTGTGGATTACTTAAGAGAAAACCATTTTTCAGAGACTTGAATGGACGCCAATTTTTTCAAATTTTCAGACCAACTTCGGTTACCCAATTACATTCCAGGCAGATATTGTTGAAGCTTTGATAGCACGATTGAAGATTAGTGACTTGGACATTCTGGCCCATGACTATGGCGATACAGTGGCACAAGAGTTATTAGCTCGTTACAACGATAACAAATTGAAATTCGACATTAAAACAACAACGTTGCTTAATGGTGGTATTTTTCCACGAAAGCATATTCCAATCGCTGGACAAAAATTGCTACGATTACCCTACCTAAAATTCATATTCTCAAAAATCGCCAATTTTTACTTCTTCCGAGCGAGTTTAAATCAAGTATTCGGTACGAACAAACCTACGGCGGAAGAAATTGACGATATGTGGTCACAGCAACGCTACTTGAACGGGTATGAAGTTATGAGTGAACTGTTGACCTACATCGATCAGCGCTTCCAAAATGAAGATCGTTGGGTTGGCTCTCTCGTCAAGTACAGTACGACAAAGCCGATTCATCTAATAGCTGGTCCAGCTGATCCAATCAATCCGATTTTGTGTCAAAATTTCAAGAAAATGGTGCCACTTGGTTCTTGTGATGTGTTGCCGGATGACATCAGTCACTATCCAAATCTGGAAGATCCGAAAGGTCTTCTGAAGTTTTATTTTGCTTTTTTGGATAGCGAATTGCTTACACCGTCTTCCAATTAGGTGTTTGTGCAAGGGACCATTGGAATTAAATCTTTTTGTAATCAACTTTGTTGTTTTTACGTAATCTACCGAATAACATTGCCTGGCTCGTGGTATTCAGAGGAATACTAAATTTCCAAATGAATTGCATTTTTTGAATTTGAACTTTTCTGTCGCCAATTTTTTGCTTTAAGAATTGACAGCAACGTCACGGCCGGTGTGTTTTTCACCATCACCACCATCACCACTGCGTGACCACACAGCGCAAACTTCACGCATGATAATGTTCGCGCAATAAATTCATGTCAACAGAATCAAAACAACAATGGAAAATTCTAACAACGAAATTACGGAAACATTGACCGATAAAATCGGCTCTTTAAACGATCTGGGACCATTTCTGGCAAAGCAAAACAATGCCAAGAACATACTGTACACATCGGACATTCCGCAAAAGTGTAAAGATGAACCATGTATGTTGGGAGTGGATGAAGCCGGTCGAGGTCCAGTATTAGGTGAGCATATAAACGAAAAGTGGACGAGAATCGAATATCGTGAACAGAATTCTGATTTCAGGTCCAATGGTTTATGGCATTGCATTTTGTCCGTTAAGTGATGGAGAAGTGCTGAAAACACTTGGCTGTGCCGATTCGAAACAATTGACAGAAGAGACTCGAGACAATATTTTTGACGACATGAATCGGAAGGAATATGCAAACACAGCGGTGGGGTACGTATACAAATACATACTACCGTCCGTCGTCAGTATTTTGGTGTTGAAATGTCCAATCAATTCTATTGCAGATGGGCTGTAGAAGCAATATCACCAAACACCATCAGTCGAAATATGCTGAAACGAACCAAATATTCGCTGAACGAGCTTTCAATGGACTCGGCGATCGGTTTAATAAATGCTGCCATAGACCTGGGAGTTAATATAGCGGAAATTTACGTAGACACAGTCGGACCACCCGAAAAGTATCAAGCCAAATTGAGCGCACTGTTTCCAGATTTTCAAATTACCGTTGCTAAGAAGGCTGATTCCACTTATCCAATCGTGTCGGCCGCAAGTATATGTGCGTCAATACCAAATCGACTCTGTGCGAAAGGCCATTTTTTGATCATTTTTACCATCTCTATTCAACAGGTGCCAAAGTGACACGTGACCATGCACTAAAAGTGTGGAAATTCGCCGAAGGATTGGAGACAACTCATGACATATTCGGCAGTGGCTATCCAAACGACCCGAAAACCGTTTCGTTTCTGCAGGAATCGACAGAACATTATTTCGGTTTTCCGAGAATCGTTCGATTCAGTTGGTCGACAGCGGAAAAGGTACTGTTGAAGCTTGCCTGTCCAGTCACCTTTGAGGATGATAACGAAAAGGCGAAAGCTGGTAGATCAATAAAGAAATTTTTCAAAGGCGAAAACGGGCAGAAAATCGAAAGATCGGATTTTTTCAAGGAACGATTTTTGGAATCGACAAACTTTGAATTCATGTAAAATGACTGTGTCCCATCAGCCCATTGGGACGCAATTAAATACGAGAAAAACATTTGTAATTGATCGTTTTATTCGATTTATATAGAAAAATGTGAATCGCAACTCACAGCCGAAATTTCTTTTTCGTCGTGGTATTCTAAACTAATTTTATTAGACTGTAGCAATGAAACTTGAAACATCATCGGTTCAAAGTAAATTCCTGTTACCGATCTCTTTGTGCGAATTTCATTTGAGCTTGAAGTTGCTTGTTTTACGGCTGGTCCTTCATGAACTTATGCGTAGATCATTCCCATCGAACTTAGTGAACATTCAGTGCTTTTAGTAAGAAAGCCAATTTCTTGTTCTTTATCATAGGACTTCATGAAAATCTCAAAGAAATTTGTTTCCTTTTTCTTGATGGCGATAATAGCTATGGATTTCCATTGTTTGCCGTTGAATACCGAGAAGTCATTGTCAAATTTCATAGTTTTACGCAACTCTTCCAATTCCGTTTCGGCGGTGCTGAAGTACCTTCGAACGAGCTCCAACTGTTTGTTGACTGCATCACCGTGCTCAGGGAAATAAACAATAAATTCATTCCAGTCCTCGTTAACAATCAATTTCGATATATCCCGTGCCGTCAGGTCTCAAACAACCGTAGTCGCGTATAAGTCCACTGGTGATGGATCGTCGGCCGGGGAAATCCAAGATCAGCACAATAAGTAACTCGGGACTCCACCAATCCCATAAGAAGCAGAATTAAGAACGGGTTTCCATATGGTGATCCGTAAAGTTCATACGTTCATTCAATCACAATCGAAAAAATACTTCGCAAATTAACCGCGACCATATTGACTTCCATAAAACAATTCCAAAAAGTTCATACGTTCATTAATTCAGGATTGAATTGAACGAATTGACTTTCCTTTCTTTTCTTTATTTTTGACTGCAAGGAGAGATCTTAGTGTAGAAGCGATTTTTGCAGAATGACGTCACATTTTAAAAATTTTTGTATCGGCGCCAACCGGCGCCCGCTTGGTTCTAGTTCGAATGTTGTAGACAATGGGTTGGGTCATTGTTGCAGAATTTTTTATTTTTCAGCAAATCACAAAAGTTTTTAAATTTCATCAATTTTGCAAAGCTCGTTCGTCTAGGGAATTTTTTGTAAAAGTTTTTGAACCAGCCGTGTGATCTTTAATTCCATTTCTTTAAAACGCTGCTTGTTTTCTTCGTCACGTTGCTTGTTTTCCTCATCACGACGCTGGTTTTCTTCGTCCATGGCTTTGATTCTCGCATTTAACAATGATATCGATTCATCTCTATATGTTCGAATACGTGGCACTAGAATGGCTTCTATATCTTTAAGAATTTCTGTAACTGTAACTTTTGTTGGAGACGAATCATCGTTAACTCGCGTACTGGATCTAGTTTCAACTGGAGGCATCTGTAACAACAATTGCAGAAACTGCAATAAATATCAACGTGCCATAAAGGAGAAGAAGAAAAGATCAGTCGGGACCGCGTATGAAAAAAAACTGTCGGACAACTCAACAATTTATTTGAACTGTTCAATTGAACAAGCAAAATAAAAGTCCATTGAACAAGTAACGGATCCTAACGCTCCAATTGGAGGAAACATTGAGGTTTCCTTTTTGTTACCGAAAAAATAGTTTCTATGGACCCTAGAATCACAACATAATGTAAGAGAAGAATAATTTGCATGGTCTGAAAGGGGCACGGGTTATGTTGTGAGAGTGAAAACTTCTTGCATTTTGGATACAAAAATCTTACCGTATTCTTGAAACGTGTTGTTCAATGAACGATTGCCTTGCGTACCAAACGTTTGAGGAGATTCCTGGTCAAAAATATCAAAACAAACGGACGAGACTTGTTTGTGGAACATAATTTTTTTTTTTGGTAATCTGTATTGGTGTGAATACCACGTACCGGTATAAATACCATGGCTTCGCGGGTTTTCATTTATTTTTCCTTTTTTTCGAAGAATAATTAAATTGTATTAATTTCGGAAAGAAATCATCGAAACAAGGCATCAGAAATGACGGAGCGTTTGCTGCGACTTAGCCCCGTACGACCCGTAATCCTATTTCGTCCGTAACCATAATATGTCCGTATCCGTAATACGCCCGGAACCCTCTAATGCGTCTGTTACCAAAATGCAAGTCAAGTTGGGTATGATCAAATTTACTGAAAGTGTTCATTCTTAAAATTGCGCATAGCGCAATTACGAAAGCCCGTACGAAGTACCTCTCAAATAAAACCATCAATTTACGACATTATATTAGAAACCCAAAATTTTTTGCCATCATTCTATTCGGCATTCAATTATCTCTCAAATGAAACAAAAACTAGCAAAATCGGATGAGATTTACTCGATTTATGTGCAAAAGACACTTAGGGCCGAGTAGCGGCCTTAGTCCAAGGGACCAAATTTTAAACTTTTTTCGCCATGTTCTTCTCGGTATTCAACTAGGCCCCATCTTTTGGATGGGTCAGATCCCTTGACTGACTGACTAATTTTTTCAAGAAGATTTTTGTAATCCGAGCAAAAAAAATCACTCTAAAAGTTATATAAAAGTACAAGGGTATGCGTCCAGTAGCAAAGTTTAGCTTAGAGATCCTTATTCCATTTACTTAAATACCACAGATTCTCAATCCACATAAAAATCTTCGTTCATATCACGTACTTCAAAATGGCTCATACGTATTTTCAGTACTTAAAGAGGCATCGATGCCCCAGAATTATTTTTCAAGTATGTACGACTGCAATAACGACCACGAATTGTTAGCTTTCAACATAAAACAGATTAGGTTGTAGCAATATTCTCTCTAGCAACCAAACTCTCAATTCTCTGTGTCAAATTCACACCTTATTTCTTTGTATTTTACAAACACTATTCTACATTTAGACTAACTACGCTATAATTTACATGTAAAGGCTACTTGATTCTTTTACCTCCTGAATAAAAGTAGTTTGTTTGCTAGAGAGGGTATTGGTTGTAGCAGTTTGAACAACCATGAGAAAACTAAGCAGTTTATGAAAATTTCGTTACACTGCTCACTTTTTTTAGAGCTGGTAAAGTTTTTTTTTATAAAAACATGTAAGAATGAGACCATGTTTTGACACCTTTTAGTGGTATGCTATAGTACAATGGTAACTTATATGTTAATTTATTACTATTGATGACAATTTTTCCAACTGTCTCTCTGTGAGAGACACCCAGCCGAACGTGTGCGAGTTTTTCCATTATATTGATTAATACTACAATTTTAGCTAACCACCGATGCCTCTTAAGTTTTATTGTCTGCTAACAGACCCTGGAAAGGGGCGAATTTCTCTCAGATCCCCCGACCGTTATGTTATAGCCCATCTTTGAACTTATCATCGGGAATGGAATTCCCCGTCTAATAAAAAAAGTTTTTGAAATCCGTTGAGGATTACGTGAAGTTATCGTGTTATCTAGGAACGAGACAAAAATTCTTTTGTGAATATCTCTAAGATCACCCGTCCGTTATGACCTATCTTCGAACTTAACCTCAGCAATTTAATTCGCTGTCTATTAAAAAAAAACATTTTGGAAATCCATCGCCAACTACTCGAGTTATCGTGGAATCAAGCGACAAGACAAAAATTCTTTTGAGAATATCTCTAAGATCACCCGTCTGTTATAGTCCATCTTCGAACTTAACCTCAGGAATTCAATTCCCCGTCGATTAAAACAAAGTTTTTGGAAATCCATCGAACACTACTCGAGTTATCGTGGAATCAAGAAACAAGACAAAAATTTCTTTGGGAATATCTCTAAGATCACCCATCCGTTACGACCCATCTTCGAACTTAACCTGAGGAATTTAATTCCCCGTAAAATAAAAAAAAGTTTTTGGAAATCCATCGAACACTACTCGAGTTATCGTGGAATCAAGCGACAAGACAAAAATTCCTTTGGGAATATCTCTAAGATCACCCATCCGTTACGACCCATCTTCGAACTTAACCTGAGGAATTTAATTCCCCGTGAAATAAAAAAAAGTTTTTGGAAATCCGTTGAAAACTACTCGATTTATCGTGTTATCAAGGGACGAGACCAGAATTCTTTTGGGAATATCTCTAAGATCACCCTACCGTCATAGCCCATCTTCGAACTTTACCTCAGGAATTCAATTCCCCGTCGATTAAAAAAAAGTTTTTGGAAATCCGTTGAGAATTATTCAAGTTATCGTGTTATCAAGGAATCATCAAAGTGTGACAAACATTTTCTGTATTTAAGGTTTTTGGTCATACATTCATGCATTTCCAATCATAGTAGTAAACATTGTGTGACAAACATTTTAGGGTGTTTATCATCCATAAGATCCATGACTTTCAGTCAAGGGAATTATTTCTCAAACGAAACAAAAACTAGCAAAATCGGATGAGATTTACTCGATTTGTGCAAAAAAAACACTTAGGGCCGAGTAGTACCCTTAGTCCAAGGGTCCAAATTTGAAACTTTTTTCGCCATCATTCTATTCGGCATTCAATTATCTCTCAAATGAAACAAAAATTAGCAAACTCGGATGATATTTACTCGATTTATATGCAAAAAACACTTAGGGCCGAGTAGCGGCCTTAGTCCAAGGACCCAAATTTAAAACTTTTTTCGGCACGTTCTTTTCGGTATTCAATTACCTTCCATAAAAAACTAAATCTAGTATCCTTCACCACTCTCTACTTAAAAACATTCGAAAAATCCGCCACATTGTCAGTAATATGTGCATTGAGAACCTCACATGACATTTACTTTCATGAAGAAGAGGAAAACGACTGAAAAGTAACCCTAAAATAAGACTGCAATAAAAGCGAATTAATGTTGATTTGAGTGTAAACTGCAGACAGTCTCGTTAAAATGTCTAAACAAGTGGGTCGAGTGTTGCGGAAAGCTGTCGGAAAGGTTGACCACAGTTCAAAACTCAATACAAATATCCCAGCAGGAATGGCACTCGCTGGTCCACCACTCGGACCGATGTTAGGACAAAGGGGCATAAACATAGCAGCATTCTGTAAGGACTTCAATCAACGCACAAAGGATATCAGAGAAGGAATTCCTCTGCCATGCCGTATCACTCCAAAAGCAGCGGAAAAGTCATATGAACTGGTCATACATTCACCACCGGCTACATTTTTATTGAAACAAGCCGCTGGCATTCAACGTGCTGCCATGAATCCTGGAAAAGAAGTTTCGGGAAGGATTACCAGGAAACATTTGTATGAAATTGCGAAAATCAAATTGGCAGATCCTCCGAATGCTTTGCTCACATTACAGGTAAATTCATGCGATTCTGTTCGATGGTCAGAATAACAAAAATTGTTTCTTTTATGCAGCAAATGTGCGAAATGTTGGTTGGTGTAGCGCGAAGCTGCGGCATTGAAATAGTCGATCGCCTAGATCCGGAGGAATACCATCAATTTTTGGAAGAACGGAAAATCATAGTGGAAAATCAACGAAGAGAACTTCAAGAAGCTCGTGACGCGAAAATGTTACGAACGGGATAATTGCTAGATGTTTAAGTAGTAACGACAATAGAATTGGAGTAAAATGAAACTTTAATCGAAATCGACTTTCTTTCTGTCTCTGGCCAAATTCTTTTTGCGGCGTTTTTCCAAGTGTTTGTCCAGTTTGCCAGAATCTTTCAATTCCATATACTGTGAGACCAGCTGACGAGCTTTTCGTTCCTCTGAAAAATGAAACGAACGTTAAATGAGATTGTTCATTGGGAATGCGTTTAAAATAGATAGAAAGAACTTACTGGTACTGCTGTAGAGTGGCATTTTCATTTCCGTTTTCGCCCGTTTAATCTCCTGTTTCTCCTCGTCCAACAGATGTTCTCGGTCTTTTCGTTTCTTTTCCTCCAAATTTTGGTTCTGCATCCGCTGAATTAAATATTTCAATTTTTTCACTTCCTTCGGATCTGTACTCTCCTTGAGTTGAGCCTTCAGTTCGCTCAATTCCTTGGCCTTAATATCGGCAACAAAACTAAAATTCTCTCTGAACTTTGTCGCATTGAATTCTCCGCAATTCGGATCGAACCGAGGATCGCTAACTGTGCGAGTCGATGCCTTTGCTTTGATTTTCTCATTTCCGAGCAGGGGCACTGGTCGCTTGGAGGTCATTTCTCGTGGACGATTTTTATTTTCGCGTTTAAACTCCTTTTTTACCGATTTTTTGACACGTTCCGTGCCTCCGAACACAGTCTCATTGTACACTTTGGATCCAAGTTTCTCCTTGAGTTTGATCAGATTTTCGAAAGACATTGAGCTCAGTTCCTCACGTATTTTCAACTGAAATTGAAATCAATCGTCACAACAAATTGGTCTCAATCGACAACTTACTGCATTACTCTTTCATCGTCGGATTCTTCGTCGTGGCTGCTTTCCTCATTTGGAACATCCTCGTTGTTTGATTCTGAGCTCGAAGACATCGCTTTTATTTACTAAATAAACTAACAACTTCCCTGCATGTGTGATAAAATGCATGTGCGATATTTGACGTTTCACTTGACATTTACTTGACTGTCAATTTTGTATAGAATGAATTCCATGCAAAACTGAAAAAGAAATACTTTTATCAGTGATTTAGTGATATAGAACTAGTGTCTATGCGGGATGAGTGATAATCATCAATGAAGTCTGTAGAGTATTTGTTTATGCATAATTTTACATCCCATAATTCGTAGCGCTACGTTTTACTCCAAGAGAACCGTCATAGTACGCGCAGCCGCATTTTCCAATCGAGTGATGTATGAAAAAACATACACACCACGCGTGGAATTCGTCGTATATCATAAATTGCGACACCTAAAGATGCCATTTAAACTTTAGTTCGTCTCAAATATTCGTGAGGTTTTGGTGTGCGCGAAGCAGAGATTTTGACTTTTTTATTTTTACGCGAAACACACTCTAGACAGACCATTCAGTTTATATCATTTTCGTCATCGTCAATACATAAAATCGATAGGTCGCGCGCGGTTAATAGTTAGTTAGATTATATTAGTTCGACCAACCCCACACATTTCGTGCGGGGTTCAAAATTACATCGTATGGTTCGAAATAAAAGTCCGAGCATAAGTTCCGGAAAGTCACCAGTGAAAAAATCATCTGGTAAAAATGGTGAAACTAGTGAAAACACATCCAATGACTTAACACCCGACCAAGATCTGCCGCGAACGTCGTCCGCCAACATACATAAACAAAACATTTACATCGTTTCGTTTCCCATCATTTGTTTATTCAACATTTTACGTTCCATTTTGTATCAGTTGTTTGTAATTTTTAGATATATTTTTACGACCAGTTATCGGGTAGTCTATCGGCCATATCGGAAGAAAGATCTTGAGATTGTGGTCAGTGCGACAAAGACTGCTGAAGTAAATGAAATGTCCGTACCGAAAGTGGGACCAGGACCGGGCGATCCATTGTTAGCCAAACAAAAGCATCATCATCGCAGAGCTTTTGAATACATCTCAAAGGCATTGAAAATTGACGAAGAAAATGAAGGTAATGTGTTTTTTCGGTGATTGTTTGTGTAGTTTTTGGTTCGGTATGTGGACCGAAAAGGTCAAGTGAAATATCGCTGTTTACGAAATTATGTTGTTTGTGTTGTCGCAGAGCTAAAATGTCAACAAAGATACCTTTATTTAGACAATTTTATTCTTTTTTGCATGCAATCATTAAAATCTCTTTGTTTGACGTTGTCTGTCCCGAAAAGTTCCAACAGACGATGATACAACCGAATTTTTTTTACTTATACAATCTGTATATTGCTCACGGTTTCTCTCACTATAATATGCACCGTCTTTCGTGTTTTATACATATTTTTAGTCACTTGGTTACACGAAGATGGCAAATGTTGACAATATTTTGACTGCATCGATCAATTGAAGAAAGTCGCTGGTGGCGATGATTTTCCTTTGTGTTTGTATTCAATTAGAGTTTGGGTGGAATGTGGAATGTTTTTGCAGAGGGAAGATAACCAGATACGTTTCTTATAGTGGGCGGCTTTCTACATTATTACTATTACCATCTATGTGGGTGTTAGAAAGTATTCTTAGTCAGGCACGGTTAACTTGATTAACATTACATGCTACCGTGACTGTATATTCTGATTATATTTTTCGTGGATAAAAGAAATTTCATTTTAACACATGACGACTGACAACTGCCCTTGAATGAATCGAAGCGTGTTATTTTCAGTCAGTTTTGTACAAAATCAAATATCAAATTGTCGGAAATATCGAAAAGTAGTAGACATATTCGACAAAAGCCATTATTAACATTCAAGGCGCAAGATTTAATTTTCCAACGTTTCTGGTTGCAAATACAAACTTCACGGAAAATTTGCGTCGATATGAATTTCTTCTTTGCAAACTTTCATTTTCTTTTGTAAGTCGGGAAATAAACAATAGGAGGATGGGAGTATTCAAAACATGTATACTTGACATGGAGGAGTGTCAGATGAAAGGGTCCATTCCACAGTTTTTGAATTTTTATTTTGGCCGTGCAATCCATAGGGGCCGTTCATAAATTACGTAACGCTAGAGGGGGGAGGGGGGGGTATGAGGCAAGCGTTACGGTTCTAACAAAATTGGGTCAAACTTGACCCTTTTAGCGTTACAGACCCGGGGGGGGGGTCTGAAAAATGTTGATTTTTGCGTTACGTAATTTATGAACGGCCCCATACCTCTTTACCTCGTAAGCTTCTGGAATGGATTCACGTAATATCACACAATCTATCAAAGCGCTCTTTTGCGGAATCTTCACCGATTTCTGAATTGGCGAATAGATTCGATATTTTTTTTTGAAATCCTGATTTAGAGCAATAAGAAACCAATGAACCAGTGTAACCAATGAAGTGCCCAATTTTGATCGGATCTCAAACGAAATTTTTGTGAAATAGAGCGTTACATAGCACAATCTTCAAATGCTTGTCTAGGCATTCCCTATTTAAGGGTGACGATTAATTGATAAAGTGACTGTAATAACTTTTATGAACAGCAAAAATGCATTGAATCTTTTCCTTATTTTGTTCAAAGTATCGCCTAGTGTTTGACACAAAATCTTTTACTTCATTCCTTTTAGCATACTTTTCGTTACAAAAATTCACATTAACCGAAGGGTCGTAGCTCCATTTTTTCATCACTGTCTGCAAAGTAAAGTAAATGCAAAGACAGTATCTTTTTAGCAAACCCTTTGTCTCCGTCTCCACATGTACCTTTCTCGTTTCAGTCATTCATAATTATAATTGTGAACACGGAATTGGCCGCGTACCCAAATGGTCTAACAATAAGATTGCAATCTTATTATTTCAACGGCTTAGTTATTTCAGATTCAAAAAAATTAACATCCAAGCATCGTCACGATAACACAAAAACACCGCGAGCAATGTCAAAGTTTTCTATGTAGCAAAAGAACAATTTCATTATTTTTTTTTGCAATTCAAACACCTCAAAAACAACCACTCCAATGTTCACATAGCATAAAATAACACTATGAGTCATGTGTATATGTCCATATTGCTATATATAGACTATATACCCGAAACACCACAATGTTATTATATCTATAGACAACTGGTGTGCGAGTCAGTTATACATTTGAGTTGGGAGTATAAAAGAGGCGGATTTAAAAACGGGAAACGAACTCATCACCGTTACATTTAAATGGCTACGATGTATGGAAATGAAAATGTGGTCTTCCGAAATGATAATTGAATTGGCAAAATATAATTTATCAACTTGTCGGGGGGTACTTCTAAATGCTGTACCATATATATATACACAATATAGACCGACGTGTAAATTCATTTTGATGTACAGCGATTTTCATTGAACATGGTCGTTGGCATTACTTTTTAAATCTATCGGCATTGACATTTTCAGATCTACATTGATTCATATCGTTACAATCATGCATACAATGCATGCGTTAATTGTGCCATTGTTTTGTACGGTAATTGTACTAGTCAGGGGCTAGATTGTTGGATTTTTGTTATGCCATTGCAATTAATTCATAACCATTTCGAGGGGACGGATAACGCGGATTGATAAGACGTTTTATGACACTTTTATGATAAACGTTTTAGGAACTTCCATACCTACAATTCAATGTAATGACAATGCTCGAGCTTAATTTTTTTTCGCCATATAAATGACTCATACTGTCCAATGAAATGTGAAAGCATCAGACTCCCTAGCAACAATTTATAAAATCAAAGTCCGCTCTACCAAATTGGTACATTTTAAATGATGATTTAACGGGTTCTTATAATAGATAGCAATTGATGAGTCTATTTGAACGTGTAGCCGATTCATTGATTTTGTGTCAATCACTTCACAGATTATGATCGATCAGAACGTTCACAATATATTGGGTGTCATATATGAATACATTGTATATGGAGCCCACTATATGGTGGCCTGCATTTGAATGTACCAAATTGCATGGAACCGACAAATTATTTGTGCTTTTTGTTCAATTTCCATTCGAATTATCGATTATTTTCTTCTCTCTCTCTCCCTCTCGATATTTTCTGGCAACGCTTTATAGTTAATTCATTACTTTTGTATATATTTTAAAAGTCAGCTCAGCTCAGCACCCTTCATGAAACGTATTAATAAAAGTTCTACTTTGTCACGCAAAGCATTTTTATATTTGTTGCATTTTCCTAATATAAACGTGACTCAAATAAAAATGCAGAATAATTTTCCGAATACCATTTCGGATATATATTATAAGTATCTTGAATATTATACGGAAAGTATATTTACCATACACGTTTATGTTTAAAGCTTACGTTTTCGACAAACACTTTTCCTGTTCTTCACTCCTGACATTCTATTTTTAGTTTTATTTGTTCCGTGTACGAACCATTCGTGTCAGAAACTTATAAATAGGTCAATTCTTTGTCATATGGGATGATGGTTGGCATATTACGTAGAGTCTACATTGTTAATATAGGCTTTCACAAAATATTACTAAGCAACAAGGATAATCATATGCACATTGTCATGTAATTTATACGAGACAGAGTATTATTGTCAACAATGTGTCAGAGAGTTTTCGCGCTCAAAACAATATTCATTCAAAAATCATTGAAATTTTAATTAATGAACTGCACCTTTGGATCCACGGTAACTATACGTATAGAGTCTGATGTAAAATAGTTTCCATATTAGCATACGATCTAATGGATTATAATAGATATTGGCATGACAAAGAGAAAGTGTTTTTGACGAGCGTTATTGCAGTCCTAGCCTTCACATTCGTCCAAATATACCAACCTCCTGTATCTGTTATGTTTTTCAGTTTACATGCCCACGGAAGCAAAAGTACGTTTTCCGACTTTTGGTGAGCGAAGTGAGAGATGAAACTTGCTTCTTTCGCTCCTTGGTATGCAAAATTAATTGGTTGTGCTTTTGTTACGGAGATATTTTGATGTATCATGAGGATATTTTCATCACTACTTTATATGGCGAATACCGAAAGAATTTACAAAAAGAAAAAAAAAACTTGTTTGATATACATAATGAAATGAAGTTAGTTAGTTTTTGTTGTTATTTTTTAAAACGGATCACTAGAACTTAACATTTTAAAAACGGGAGACGTGTAGCTATATAATCATTAAATCTGCTACTTCTTTTGTTTAAACCACCACCGCTAGTGATCGATACAAAATCTTTTACTTCATTTGTTTTTATTGTACGTTTTACTATATAAATCCGCATTACGTGGAAGGTATTGCTAATTTTTATCGTTGGTGTCGTGAACAGATGATGATTAGCCTTTTCTCAAAGGTAAAAGCTTAAGGTTAATGCTGATTACTCGAAAAAGTCTTTTTCTGTTTTGTGGTTCACTGGTTTTTTGTGTGAATTTGGCATGTATTTGGAGAAATCAAAAACTCAAGTAAAACACACAAAAGGTGTCGGTTTTCAAAATTCCATGCAAAAATTTTCCAAGATTTCCTAAAGTTTCTGAAATTTCGCTGAAATTGGAAAAATTTTGGAAGATTTTGAAAATTTATTTGCCTGAAATAGGCCTTGATCGACTAACTAATTTACATAAAGTACGTAACGTCTTACTTAAGGAATAATATTTTCTTTTTCTCATACATAGGAGTGAAGTCTTAGGAATACCTTGGGCATACTTAACATTTAAAGTTGAAACTCGGAATAGCTCAGAAAAACCAATTTATTTGCCAAATATTTCGATCTCAAATCGAATCGCATACTTAACAATGACGTACTTTATTAGACTCTTAAGTTTACATAAATTCATATTATCAACTCTTATGTTACGCCAATGTACTTTCACTCTATTGAAGGAGCGTATATTGTGCTCTCTGCAAACTTATTTTGGGTGATATAACAAATTACACATCAGCAGTGGAAGAATTTGATTATCTGCGAGGGGGAAGATTTGCCTTCGCTTTTTGCTCGAGATACAATCCCCCGAGTGGATAACCAAATTATTCCACAGAAACGTTATGTATTTTACTCAATAAAGCAATAAAAGAACAAAACAAAGTTTGACAGAAGTTTTTACTCAACGCAGTGTTTCCATAAGGAGATAAATTCCATGCTGATATACTTTGTCGAGATAAATAGCTTACGTACGTATCTGTAGGATTATAATGGAAAATGGGTTTACTCGAGTGACTGTTTCACTATTTTCCAAGGTCTAATGCGAATCTACTATTATTGCTACTTTATCAAAAAGTCCTGATTACCTCCCACGGTGTCGTTGCTTATTCGAATTGAGCCAGATGACAAAGACTACAAAACAGGACATATTTTCTGTAATTTAATTCTGTAAAGTTCTTATAGTTCCTAAAAATTTTAAAAAATGATTTGAAGGATTTTTTTAGAATTTTTTGGAATTTTGGAGATTTGTACGGAATTAAATTACCAAAAATTGGCCATGTAACAAAAGCAAACTTACGTAAATACTCACAAAATATCGCATCATTGAAAATGTAGAAGTTTCTGAATAATTTTTATCAAAATATTGTTAGTCGCCAAAATGAGAAGAAAATGCAAAAACCTTATCGGTCTTCCGTTTAAATAACAGATTAAAAGACGTTGAACGATGTGATATATTCCAGAAATTTTCATGTTCGCTGTCTCTTGCTTAATTTCATTACATTTTATCCGTCCTCAAGTGCACAACAAGAGTCGCGAAGAGCGAAGCGGACAACAATGAGCAAGTAGCATTTTGCGAGAGTTTTTTAGATTTATCAGTTTGGGACGATCATTTAAGATCTCGAAACACAGATCTGTTGATCCTTTGTTTCCATTCCCGGTCATCATGTAAATCATGGTAGCCTTCCTGTTGCCGATAGGAACCTGTCTAAGATGTCAGGTCCTATTGCAGCAATTTCCGAAGGAACCACCTCGTAGTCTCCGAGCATCCTGCGTCTTAGTTGAAGAAATTTGGGGCAGTCACATATCAAGTGTGCACCCGTTTCTTCTTCTAGGTCGCAGGAACATCTCGGAGTGTCCGAAAGCCTCAACTTATTCATGTGCCGATTCAGCCCGCAATGTCCCGTAATCGCTCCTACTACTCTTCTAATGCGATTTCGATCCATTTTGAGCAAATCTTTGGCCCATTTTTTGTTAGGCTTAGGGAAGAAGCATTTCGTGTGAACGCCTCCGTTATACGCTTCCCAGCGTTCTGCGTGTTTACGCTTAACCCAGTCTTCCAGTGCTCTTTTACACTCTGACTGGGGAATCGGAAGGTACGGTTCTGGCCCGTTTGCCTGAGCCGCCGAGCCTTCTTTGGCCAGCTTATCTGCTTCCTCATTTCCCTCCACGCCGGAATGTCCTGGTACCCAGACCAAATTGATCCGATTGCTCAGACCAAGAAGGTTCAGGTATTCCTTACATTCCTTCACCAGCTTGGAGGTGACTACGGGCGATACGAGTGCCTTGATCATTCCTATATTGTCAAGACATATAAGGACCTCTTCGCCTTGCGTCCCTATAGGCAGAGTTTCATGTGCTCCCATTAGTGCCGCATAAAGCTCCGCCTGAGGTACGCTGGCGATCTCTCCCAGGTGGAAGGAATTGCCTAGCCCCGTTTCGGGGGCATACACTCCAGCTCCTGTTCCATTTGGAGTTTTCGAACCGTCAGTGAATCTGACTTTACTTCCCCTTGATAGGCCAGTAGGCCAGCCGTTAAGCCAGTCTGCTCTGCCTAAGAAGGTAGCGTCGAATCGCTTCGTGAAGTCAATCACCGGTGTCATCCGGTCTCTGGGCATGCCGAAAACTGGGCTTTCTACCACGCCACATATTTTCCCATGCCCTGCCCGGAAGTTAGAAGTCCACAAGCCATTTTGCACCAACCGATCCGCCGTGGCGAAGGCTCTAGCCTGAATTATCAGGTCGAGCGGTGGTACATTCAGCAGTGTCTCCATGGCCGCGGTAGCTGTGGTCTTCATAGCTCCAGTTATGCAAATGCACACTAGCCTTTGAATTTCCCCTAGCTCTTTCCGCGCTCTCTCTATGTCTAGTCTCGGCCACCACACCACCGACCCATGACATATCATGGGTCTGATGACGGCCTCATAGAGCCACAGAATAGCCTTCGACGGCAGACCCCAATTCCTCCCGAAGGAGTTCTTACAGATCCAAAAAGCCGTCAAAGCCTTCTGCGTTTTGTCCTTGACGTGAGCAATCCAGTTAAGTTTGCTATCAAGCGTCACTCCCAGGTATTTAACCTGGGGCGAGAGTTTAATTTAAATTGAGTTTTGACTATTGTTTTTACTTTTTAGCTAATACAATGTATCTGATTGCATTATTTTTCGTAGTATTTACTACTATGGCATATTCCGTTAGTGAAGAGATGAGTTATGCTCCAATAAACTACCCACCGATTTTACGTGAGAAACGCACAAGCAGAAATTGTTGTGGGCTTCCTAGATCTCGAAAGCCGTATTGCTGTAACCGTGGGTGGCGTTATAACAGACACCGAGGTGATCCATGCTGTGAAGGCTATGTTACGCCAGCCCCTTGAAATCACTAAAATGTACAAATATGGAATAAAATGATATTTGATTATGTGGTGCAGAATTCTTCGAAATTTTTATTTTCAATTTTGTTATAATAAAATTCGACTTAAAGACTATAGCCGTTAAGTGTTATATCATGCCACGCTCAAGCTTCAAGCATGATTTTTCTATTGAGTGAGTAGATTTCCAATCGAAATGAAACGATCGAAAGTTCATCTGTTTGCTCGGACCTGTGTGACAGGGTCGGTCGATCAAACGTAGAACATCCAATAATTGTGTAAAAGGATCTCCAACCCTAGATCCCTTTTTTTAGGAAAAACATAATTATAGTGAGAAGACCGAAGAATGCATAAAGGGGTGAATTGATATTTATTTACATTTTAACCGCACAGAGACAGGTTAATGCTTTATGAAAAATAATATGCGTCGTACGTTTCAGTATGCCGTCATTTGCATCAGAGACTAAGTAAAAAATTTAAACAAAACAATTCTTTTGTTTACATTTCTCATGCAAATTACGGCAGCATTGATCTATGGACGAAGAAAAAAAAAAGTCGAGAAATTGGTATCCAAGTGAAAAAATGCATACAAAATGTTGTGTAGAAGAACATACATAAGAAAATCGAAACGAAAAATTGTCCCCAATATGTTCTAAATAAAAATGCACTTTGATAGTATTCAGGTTACAGCGTACATATGCTTCGAGACAACACACGCGACAGTACTTCCCAGTGACTCAATATCGCGATAAAAATAAAATGCACAGAAGTTTGTAGTATGCACTTTTCGTGCTGAGTGTGTTTTCGCTGCGCCCTTGTTTAAATATTTAAATGAAATTTTCCTTATCAATTTTATGTTATTGCTTCACTTTATTATTATTCTTTATATTAATTTCGAAATAAATTGATTTGTAGGTCAAAAAGAAATTGCAATTGAATTATATAGAAAGGGAATACGTGAATTGGAGTATGGCATAGCGGTCGACTGTTGGGGTGGACGGAGCGAGGTATGGGAACGGGCGCAACGCTTACACGACAAGATGCAAACAAATTTATCAATGGCACGAGATCGATTGCATTTCTTGGGTAAGTGTTTTCGTTTTTACTGTGTGTATACACATTTTCAGCTGGTCGACATAAAATGGAACGTGGATAGAGTATACTTAACGTTGTATATAAATATAAACTTTTTCATGCTTTAGTTTGGCAAGAATAAGTGAAATTTCTGATAAATAAACTTTGTGCACTGAAGTATATAGAAATAGTCGGTGGCTCGTGACAAGAATTTCTGTCTACTCCCTATAGGATAACGTGACCTTTTCAGTAATTTATAAAACGAAAATATAAATAAATTTCTAAGTTTGCACAGTTCGTGGTAGCTCTGCAACGAAAACGGTTACAAATTTGACTCATGCAAACGACATTTTCTGGGGATGGCTTAAAAGCTTTTCGTAAATTTCCTATTGTCTGACAACGCTTCATGTGCTGCTTGAAAAATATAAATTCTTTGTTGATATTACACTTCATACGGGACGATTTTAATTGAAAACTTGATTTCAATAGCAAACTAAATATCGGAAACGTTTCGGTTTATGTAAGGTTTTGGTTTGGTATTGCCAGACTTGATTTTTTTTATTTTAATTGAAATTGTCCTCGTCACACTCATACAGTTTGGTCAACCAGCCAATTGTTCAATTGTTCTTTATTTCAATGATACGTGCTTTGGCAGTTTAAGAACGTATTAGGCAGTCAAAGAACGATCTTGAAGACTCACAGTGGGATTCTTCAAATATTTAGTCATTTTAGATTACTTTGCAGTATACAGCATCAATCGCTTGCAGGCTTACTCTACAATTGTTTAAAATGCTACAAAATGTGGTAAATCTTTCTCTCGTGGTACATTCATTCATTTCATTATGTTGGTCTGAATCCTGAATATCTAATTGCTGTCATGCGTGCAGATCGGAGTCATCTTAATTTTTGTAAACTGATCTAATCATAAGTATACAATTATGGTGGGTTTCGTTTGTTTCTTTCGTTTTATTTGTTCCACACGTATTGCACCACATAGAAGTAGCGTTTGTCTTTACGTTTCTTCAATTCCACACGTGTGAGTGAAACGACACTCTTTACGCTTCTTTTGTTGACAACATGTAGAACGATGTGGAACTTAAAACTGTGGAATGGAAACCAATTGCAAACTTAAATTGAGTTGAGTTTATGATGTCTTTCTGTGTACACATTTTTTATACAGAGACGCAACCGTTGCGTCGCAACATATAACATTATACACGATGCTCGGTTCATCTCACTTCCATTTGCCAATAGGGCGACTCTAAAGAAAATAAAACCGTTTCGCTGAGAAATCCGTTTCCGATATCTCAGTTGAAGATGATTGTGTGTCCGTGTCGGATGATTTCCGATCTCTTTTCAATTCAATGGATCTTTCAAAAATAAAAACGATTTTCATCTAACCATTAAACGCTTAGAATCTGAAGGAATTAACAGACATTCCAGCTTCTCTGTACACTCACCCAGCCCACATGCATTATACATTGTTTTTGGTTCCGTTTAAGTTTTTTATTTTTATTTTATTTTCACATTCCATCAGAAATTTTAATGGAGACACAAAACTTAGAAATTGACAAAAATGTTGCACAAAAAACAACTTTACAAAAAGATTCAACGAAAAAGCAAGCACGTCCCGTCTATACTATTCCCGCGACACAATTGAAAAAAGTCACAATATCTAAGCCGCCAACAGACAATAAGCTACCAAGTCGATCTGAAGGTAATTTTAATTTAAAGAATTAAGATCATGAAAACATTGTCTTTGCCCTCCGACCAGAGAACGTGTGCATTGCATTCAATGAAATGAATTCTATCAATTGCAGCATCCGGTCAAAAGCTTACAGTCGGCATCAAAAGACCAGCGCATTTGGGCGTAATGAACAAATCACAAACACTTCCTCGTAGCATGGGATCGAAAGCAATCACAAATGGAGCAGGAACCCATCGACAGACACCGAAACCAGCCGCAACTCCTCCAGCAATTAGGCGGCAATTTTCAGTAGTTTAATCAAAAATCTTTAACCTTGGTTCCACTTTGCAACTCTCAATTTTTAATTTAAAGATTTCAGGTTCGCCAATACGCAAAGGAAGTACTGGTCGAAATACGCCACCACCAAGATCACGAACGCCAGTGGGTGGTCCATCAACGTCCGTCAGCAATCAGTTGATCAGTGTGAAAGGCGTCGAACAGAAATTGGTACAAATAATCATGGATGAAATTGTCGAGGGAGGCGCTAAAGTTGAATGGAACGATATTGCTGGCCAAGAGATCGCTAAACAAGCTCTCCAAGAAATGGTCATCCTTCCGTCAGTGCGCCCCGAACTGTTTACTGGTCTTCGTTCTCCTGCCAAAGGACTACTGTTGTTCGGTCCACCAGGAAATGGAAAAACTCTTTTGGCTCGTGCCGTCGCAACGGAATGTTCAGCAACATTTTTCAACATTTCCGCTGCTTCGCTAACCAGTAAATATGTTGGTGATGGTGAAAAGCTAGTGCGAGCATTGTTTGCCATCGCTCGTGAAATGCAACCGTCAATCATTTTCATCGACGAGGTGGACTCACTGTTATCCGAACGTAGTTCAAGCGAACATGAAGCTTCCAGAAGATTGAAAACCGAATTCCTAGTCGAATTTGATGGATTACCGAGCAATCCAGAAAGTGACAGAGTCGTTGTGCTGGCAGCAACAAACCGACCGCAAGAATTGGACGAGGCAGCACTACGACGATTTCCGAAACGGGTCTATGTATCACTGCCGGATTTAAATACCAGAGAGTTATTATTGAAAAGACTGTTGGCTAAACAGGGCAGTCCGCTATCAGCGGATGCCGCTAAACGATTGGCCGTTTGTACGGAAGGCTATTCAGGATCCGATTTGACGGCTTTGGCTAAGGACGCAGCATTGGAGCCTATAAGAGGTAAGAGACACCTTCAATTAAAGCATTTTCCTCCGTTCCATATTTTCCACTATCAAGCAGGTTCATTCTAACCCAGTTGTGAAAGTTTAAAAATCTTTCCGTTTTCTTTTGCCATAAAATTCTCATACATAATTGAGTTCAATTCATTCATCGATTTAATGAATAAAATTACTGGTTGGGTGGGCGTTCGTATACATGAGACGATGAGAACATTGCCAAATGTTCTCGTAAAACATAATTGGTCTTCGCATGCTAAAATCTTAAAAGTGCAAATCATTGGTTGGCGCACGCAATAATTTTATTTCCATTCAATGATAAATCGAAATCGTTATACTGGCTGACGTTGACATGTATGCGCCAATCAACATTAAGTCAAATGTAGAATATCATCGTTTATCGTATCACGCAAATTTTCTTCATGAAACAAATTAGGGTGGCTCCATTACGTAGAGTGATTTGTTTGCAGTTTGTCTGGGCAGTTTAAGTCAAATTGTTAATTGGATTTTTTTTAATGACCATTTTTAGTCTAAATATAAGGTCCGCCATTTTGTAATAAATGCGGCTGACCAAGAAGACACTTTATAAGAATGTCAATGCCAAAAGAGATATTTTCGAATGTAATTCATCCACGAATCAAGATTGGTTATTTTGGATTTACAGAATCGTTTTGAAGTGATTTGCAATCAACTTCGTGCCTGCTGTTTTTTTAGAGATTTTTAGACACATATTTTGCTGCTTTGGAGTCCATAAACAAACATAGCCAATCCTTTTTAACTCATGTGTAATTTATGGCTTATTTAACGACTCATTAATTTTATAAACTTTGTTGCAATAACCAGAGTCAGTGAAATGCTGTGACCTAGCGACTACTCTTTGATTTTATGTAGAAGCCCTTATCAGCAGAGCTATTTATTTTCAGAATTAAATGTGGAACAAGTCAAAAATTTACACCCTAATTCACTTCGTGCTATCACCGAAAATGATTTCACCAATTCGTTGAAACGGATTCGTCGATCGGTTGCGCCACACAGCTTACTAGCTTATGAGAAATGGTCTGAGGAGTATGGAGACATTACAATGTAGCAGAGCAAATTCATTGGAGACAAGTAATTTGATGCAAATTTTCCGGATTTTTCTTTATGCACACGCCAACACACACATTCAAAACTGAAATGTGTTATTATGAGCGCCATGTGTGTGTGTGCGGGTGTTACAGAAATAAACCTTTTCGATCGTTTTTGAGTTAAGCGTTATGGTCATTTAAATTTTAAGTTTCGGTATAAATGACTGCGAAGAATCAGAGAGAAAAATATTCCAATTCGATGTAGAAAATGTGTTAACAAATGAAACTAGAGATTAATTTTCAAGTGCAAGTGTTGCGTCAGACCACTAAACTTAAATGATATGTTTAAGTTTTAAGTTAAGCGTCCTCATTCCAGTGTTATAGAGATTTATGTGATCACAATTTTTATCAGTAAATTATTTTAGTTAGACACCACTCGCATCCGGAGTCAAAATGAGAAGTACATTTTCCGAGCAAATTTCTCGGCTAGTAGACATTTAGTCAGTGGTACAGGTACGTAAAAACGAGACAGTGGCTTTCTAGCCATTTCTACAACCACAAATTAAATAAATTTCCTCTCTGGAATCATGACTGTAAAGCGCTTTCCAAGCATTTGTACAAAGAAAAATAGTTGCTCCGGATGCGAATAGCTACTTCGAATTATTTTATATTTTCAAATACACGTCGTTTTATAAATGCATAGCACAGAAAACACAAAAGCTCTGTCACGGAGTCATTCTGTTCGCCAATATTATGTTACGAAAGCACAAAAAAACGGATGCCAATTTCGAAAATTTTACAGAAACATTTTTCTAATCAATTTATTCGTTTGAGTAATGTTCTGTCGTCACCAGTGTAAAATAGCTATACAGTCGTGGAATTGTCATGTTCTACGTTGTAGCAGTACAATTCGATATTTGCCTTATTGTTTCACCTGAAGCGTGAAACTTTTGTTCCTATTGTTTGCGAGAGCTTTGAAGGAAAATAAAGGAATTGTTGCAGAATGAGCGAAATTTAAAAGTAAATTTTTAATCGAAAAGCCGTTCAAATGTTCGACTATTCTTCTTCGTTCTTTGTGGCATCAACATCTTGATTTCGACACCAGTTTCATTGCTCTACGGCATGTACTGATTGAGGTACACTGGAACTTACACTTGTAAGGGAATTCCTTAACAGAACAAACAGATTTCCAGAACAAACGTTTTTCGTCTGAGGATGCGTAACAACAATATGGCACAAATTTCGAATTGAGGACTGCAAGGGATTGATATGCAAACGTTACTTGTAAATGAGTCGTCTCATAGAACGGAATTTGATTAAAATCGCATATAACGTAGAAAGTCATAGCTCCACAACTGTATGAGGATAGTAAAAATAATTTCAGACGATTTGCTGATGATTATATAGGTTTTCCTTTTAAAAGAAACAAAACCATAAAATTTTACCAAATTCAGGGACAAAATAATAGAGACGAATGTCAAAAATAGTTATATATTGACATCAAATTTGTAAAATATAAAAAGAAATTTAATAGTACATTACTATGCAAGGGAAGTAAAGTGATATCTCGTATCCAGATGAGAAAAAGTATGCGAGGGCGGCAGCCCGAGGTACTTTTACTCATCGTGATACGAGATATCACTTTATTTTCCGTGTGTAGTACGACGTTTTACTATGCGAGTGATGTAAAGTTTATTGCCTATACATGTAATAGCCTTATTACATGCACCAGCATAGTAAAATTATTTTTTATCTGCGCCAAGTTGACGTGAAATAAAAACGAAACAAAAACACGAACATTGACTATAGAGGGCCGAATTTTTTGAAAATAATTTTTTTATCTACAACTATCGCACGGTTTTTGTGAATATATTGCGAATTCGACCAGAACTATTTTCTCAAAATTTCACTCCTCTCATAGATAAATTATTATTGAAAACCATTTCGGATATTTTGATTTCGTTTTGTGAGAGCCTAAATAGTTAAAATCAAATTACAAATTTTATAGTTAAAAATGCAGAATGAATGTATAAAATGCCACTAGTCAAATTTCGTTTTTTTTTTAGATCAGCCATTTCATTTTTAAACCAAACAAAACGTTGAGGAAATTAATCTAAGTCTAAATTTAAATAACAAAATCAAAGGAATAATTAAAAAAAGAAAATCCTGGTCAACGTGTCGACATTTATTGCTATACAAGAAAAGTGATTTTACCAAAAAAAAAAAATTAAAATTGAAATGCTTTACTGTTAGTTTTCGTATTAAATAATAAGGTTTGCATATTGAAAAATAAAAATGTTTTGTTTCAATCAACTCTGCAATATACGCTAGGAACTGCACGAAGTACAGGATGGGACGGGTCATAGAACAGCGGAATTTAGAAGTCAAGCTACAAAGAGAAGAAACCATATCCAAGGTGTCATCCAATAATAAGACTTTGATATATTTCTCTGTCTATCTACTGGAACAGAGTAATATAACAACTTTTGTAAAATTTAATTTCAAAAGGAACCCCAAAGATAATTTTTTACCCTGAGATAAAATTTGTGTCTAACATCTAGACCAGATCCATTTATATCCATTTTACCCTGTAGGCAATCGACCTTTTAAAAACGGCAAACGTATCGCGATATAATCATCACATCTCTCTCTTCTTTTGTTTAAAACAACACACTGGTCAATACTAATTTGAAACAAAATCTTTTACTTCATTTGTTACAATCTACATTTTGCTATATAAGAGGATAATCGTTAATTTTATCAGCCTCTTCAGAAAGGTTAACTGTCATAAAAAATCTTTACCCAGGTCTAGATTCTAGATATATTACATCCCCACTCGCTCTAAGAAGTAATGTAATGTCTTCATTAAAAGCTTACGCACACCATAATGTAGTTTCTAGAACTTCACAAAAATCACCAAACGTTTTGTCGAATATGCAGAGATTGTAAAATTCTAGAAACTTTTATAGTTACCTTGTTGGAAGGTCGATGGGTTTGATGTTTGATTAAATCAGAGCTCATTTAAAGTTCATTTTTCGTTGAGTTTGTCATTTTCCCGTCGAGTTATGTATTGACGAAAAGAAAACTTGAATTATGGAACGTTCGGTTGCCAGATCAGTCCAGGTCAAGGAAAGTTGAGTGGAGCACGTGCACACGGCTTGAAGGTAAAAGTCCTGCTAGTTTCGCTCCTAGTACATCATAGATAGCAGTATAGGTCTGTCGCTCAACTTACCACTGGCACAGAAAAAAGTTCGTTGTTGAAAGGGTCTCGAAGAGTGGCGCAGCGAAACTGGTACAGTATTGATAAGTGGGTTGTTAAGGAAGATTATCATTACGGTTGATGACGAGTACAATAGTCATTTACATGCTAGATACGTCAAATATTTCATGCACTTCTTTTGACCCTCAGCATATAGAATCCATTACATAGCTCGGAATAAAAAGACGAAAAGTAGAGTTTTCGTGTGAATTTTGTTGATCCCAGATCAATAAATACGCGAAAACTCTATTTTTCGTTTTTTTTTTTAAATCTGTTTTTATATAAACGACTTCTCAACTCAGTGACGACAAGTAAAACTTCCGTTGGCTTTTTGAGAAAAACGTTCTATGCAACTTGGTGATAATCTACACATCTGTACAGTGCCTAAAGAGGCATTTATCACTCGGCGACAACAAGTAACTCCTAACCCCTAAGTAACTCTTACGTACGATATAAAAATTAGAAAGCCAAGTTTTCGTGTGAATTTTTTTGATCCAAGACGAAAACGTGGACTATTTTTATTCCGAGTTTTGTAATTGATTGTACGAGGGTAAGCGACTCGGGTGATTGACTACACACCCTTAAAGGAATTGCCGGAGTATCCGGTAAATAATTGTAATTGATGGAAATACGAGAAATTGATGGAATTATAAGGAATTGACCGGAACCTGGTACTTTTTTCCGATCGTCGCATTTATTTAGTCTAATTTACTTTCAATTCCCTTACAATGTAATTTCGTCAGGAAATACGATCCACACATGTAAAAATTATTCGAATCCACAATAACGCCATTCGTGACAATAAATATAGTCGGTACGATGTTTTTTTCTCTTTTCTTTTTAATTTTCAGTCGCCAACATTATTTATATTTTTTATTTTCAAAAAATAAAATTTACAAAAATTCACTCAAAATATACTTGAAAATAATTTTTAGCAAATTTATATTTCAAAAATAATTGTTTATAGTTCTTCTTATCATGTTTTGTTTTTCATGTTTCGTGCGATTTCTCTGATGCACAATAATTTATTGGTATAATTCATTAAGCAGATTTTCATTTTCCTTTAAGATTTCAATTTTTTATGTTGGTTGTTTCAATTCAATTCAACTGGAAAATACATAGCGGATAGGTATATCATATTGAGAACGAAGCTTTTTTTTGTTTATATAAATATTTCAATTTGTAATATCAATTGTGTTTCAATTTTTCTTTTGGGTTATTTTATGTAATGCGGATCACGTTTCTGTTCAATGGGAAATGGGAAGTTCGTAACTATGGGCAAGAAAATGCATTTAGAAAACAAAATGTTATGGGGAAAACAGTAACGGAAACAAAATCTTTGCGGATACACAAATTACAATTTGTTAACATTAGTTTCATTGCATTGAACCAAACGAAAAGCTTCGCGTATTGTCGGTGTCATTAGCAGTCTTAAGTTGTCTGCTTGACTTTCGGGCAGCGATCTTAATAACTCAATAGACGCCACCACTAACTGAGCCAATGCAGACCGTTTGTAATTCAAATCCTTGTATATGCTGGTCGCTCGTTGCTGTTCGATTTCCGGTGAGATCGTTTTCGATTCCAACATCGAATCGGTCTTATTCAGTCGCAACGAATCGAACGGATTTGTTCGCTGGTTGCAATAGACCAGTGTTGACATTGAAATATTTTCTTCCTGATTTGGATGTGACTCGTCACTGGACTGCTGTTCGTTGTTTTCATTTTCCACGTTTCTATTATCCAAAATTTCATCGGTTCCGTTCCAGGGACCGTTTTCGGTATTGTGTCCGTTGGAATAATTCAAAAACACTTCGCAGACTAGATTCCAAGCGTCTTGTAGCGAGAATAGATACCGAACGAAATTCTCTTTTTTCTTGACGGTCGACGTGTTCAGTCTTGAACAGGACTCTAGGATATATGTCAGATCGTCCGTTGTTAAATTGTAGTTATCAATGTCATTCAAATATGAATCCACCATGGCCACATAATAGATCATCCAGGACGAGGTCATTTGCTTATAAAGATTGGCGGCAAAATCAATGTTGGCAACTTTTTGCATTAAAAATTTCAGTCCTGGTCTCGAATCGAACTCAATGGAACTGGTCAAATACTGCTTGGCACACCGTAGCAGTATCTCCTTTGATCGAAATCCCAGCTCGATTTGTTCCGTATTTTCCGACGAATAATTATCTGAAATGCATGAGTGGACTTCGCGTGGCACACATTTCAGATTTCCCAGTAAAAGTTTGGCCACAACCTGCAGAAGCATTTGATTGGCTAACAGACCGACGACGACACTACGATATGGAATGCGAATAACAAAATTATCTAAATTTTGACCGAAACTGCTGGTCAGCGGATACAGCAAGAACGAATAACTGCGATCGTCGGCGATCACCTTCGTATCGGATTGTCCATTACTTTTCATATCACGTTGATCTCTCTGACCATCCATTAGAAAGACCTGTTGCGCCAGTCCATTAATTCGATTGAGCTCATCAATTGTGCAGTCTTTTCTTGCGGCCACCTTTACATTGGCACAATCGCCGTAAAAGCTATTCGATTTCTCATGGAAAGCGAAAGATAGTTGTCTCAGTGGTGCTATAGTCACGGTTGACGCTCGATGTATGGCTGAACATGCGATCATCCACTGATTTTCGTTAAACAACCGTCCGGTCGACAGTATCACATGCTTGAGGCAAGAAACACCAACACGGGCTATTGTCTCTTGGGTTTGAGCTGAACATTCAATTAATACTAGTAGCAATTGCTTCAGAGCCAGCGTTGCGGCGGCTGGAATTTTCGTTGGTGTCTCGACAATGTTACTGTCGTCACTGGATGATGTGTCCACCTTTTGAATTCTAATTTGAGCAAATTTGAGATTATCAACTGGTCGTTGAACCGATGTTACTTTGGCCTTGACATTGTTGCCATTGGTTTTACTGAATTTCTTGCGAGATTTTTCAATAAATTCTACCACTAAATCGGTGGTCATTCCGCAACAATGCTTGAAATTTTTCTCAATGGGATGCCAGTTGTTGTGAGTTTTATTCACGTAGCGCAACCAGTCTTGTATCATTGGTATCAACAGATGATTGATGCAATAGAATCCGAAATCGATTCCTGGACTGTTGGACAGATTTTTGAACAATTTGAGAATGGTTTGAAGAATCGGAGCCTGATGCAGCGACGGACAAACAATCAAGGAATTCGTCAGGCCATCCAACAGTAAGAACCACACCTTCAGCACTCCGCTGGTTTTGTCCAGATCGTCAATTTTCGTAATTGATTCTTTGTCAATGTGCAGTGACCGGTACGAAATCATGTGCTGTTCATTCTTGTTCTGCAGATAATCGTTTCCGAAGTAAGTGAAATTTTCCATTGAATTGGGAATATTTGCATCGATGACATGGGTGTACGAAATGCCCTTGATCTTATAGGCCGAATGGAAGTTCGGACATTTGGGCATATTGTACATGAACGCCAGTATCGATGCACATCGTTCGAGAAACTTTAATGTGTCGTGAAGAAACTCAGCCGGACGGAATGAATTGTCATCATCTGCATTGCCCGAATGACCAGCATTACCATTCCCACCCGATATTTCCAAGTAGGACAGGAGACACAATATACAGTCCAGTCCAGCATTGGCGAACACCAACGTATTGTCACTATCCAGAAACACTCGAAATATGTCGGTAATGTTGGCAATGTTTAATGGTCGATTGCGGGCATTCCTTAAGGTGCCAAACAGTGGACGCCAGCCGGAACGAATTTCGGTACGATGAGCTTCGACAATTTCGTACAAGCATGCCACTATTTGATCCTGCAATTTTTTGTTGTTTAAAATTGTCTTCTTAAATTCATTGGTTTTGACGTCATACCTGAACATCTATATCGCACGTTTCCATGCTAAGTAAATTTTCGAACGGTTTCAACAGCGCCTCATTAAAGTGAAAATGTGGAAGCTCCGATTGTTCCACCAGCAAAGCCGTAATGATATCTTGAATGTATTCTATAGCCCGTTTTGATATGGTTCGATCGCGATGACAAGCCGCCTGCAATAAAACAAAATCATTGACTGTGTCCCCCTAACAATACTATCGTAACTTACATCCATCAAATGGGGCCCAGCTATAGCCCACATTTTAAATATATGAAGTAGCGGTCTAGAGCTACGAAATACGCGTAACGTCACATCACCAACACGATGCAATAAGAGTGATAGCGGAAGCGAATCGTTCTTTTGTTTTCTGGATCGAGTGGGCCACCAAACTTTCGATCCTCGTTTCAAACTCGAACTTCTGTACAGTTGCTCTCTGGATGCACGGCATAAACTCTTGATGAACTGACAGAGTGGCGGTAAGCTCAATCGATCCGCTGAGTCGGAGAAGAGATTATCGGCTTGATGCGATAACGACGATAGAATTTTGGCTGAATCGGACTGACTCAGAAGTGATGATGTTTCATTGGATACGGTGTAGTGTTTCAGAATTGATGCCACATTTGTCGTTGGGTTTTGATGCGGCGCTTGCAAGAAACTGTACACATCGACACTAAAACCGAAGGCATTGTCAAATCTCAGATCTTGAGTGTTCGTATACAAAAATATTTACCAAGTCTCGTCGTCATCAATCGGACACGATGTCAGATTCAACTTATCACTTCCAGTTCCCGCTGCCACAACCGCTGTTTTTTCGCCAGTCTCGTAGTCTCTCGAACCATTGCTGCTAGTTCCAATAGTATTTTGCAAGCTGAACAGTTCATGTTCCAGCTGTGTTACGTGCCGACACACAGTAAATACAGGCAACCAACATTCCGAACTGTATGAACCAAGTTCCAGTCCTCCACTTAAGACCACATCCATGGAAAGCGCTTGGCTAGCTGTGATTCTGGGTCCTACAGTCTGACAAACGTTGCCCGCAAGAAGATTTAGAATTTTTCCAGCCAAATGTTGTAGGCTCAATGAGTTGCTCAACGTGGCTGCCTGTGGTTCAGAATCACAGTATAAAGACAAGTAGGTAAATAAACCTTCAACAATACTCACCGCATGAAGTCCATCCAAACTTAAAGCAAACAGAGCCTCACCGCCGTGATGATAGCGTCTTTTGATTTTCAATGTTTTCTGTGATAGTGCGACCAAACGGTTTTTGGTTGATTGTGCCTCTTGACCTAGTCCAGCACTCAACACGGCCACCATAGAGTCCCAACAACATGTGAGCAATCGACGAGATAACTTTCTCGCAGCCTCCTTCCGTTCATTGATTTCTGGTTGTAGCGCAGTAATCGACTGTAAATGTTGCCAGTCAGAAAGCATTTGAGTTGCTCCAAATCCGCCGGCGTCTTGTAGTAAATCGATCAATGCACAATGTGTGTCCTTGACGTCTTCTCGTTGCAAACTGGCCAACGGATTGGATGCTAAGATGCACTGGTACAACTCACATAACCAGAACGTCGACAAGTACACTAGGACCCCAGTATTTTGAACTGAGGTGACAAACTGTTGTTCCGATAGAGGAATGAAAACTGGTTCCTGAAATTTATTGGAAGTGATGAAGATATCTTTCGTTTAAAGTCCATATGAAAATTACCATCTCTTGGTCATAATGACCTGACTTCATCAATTGAATGCTCAGCAAAAGAGCTGAACACGTGGCCAAATAAATTCCATCGGCATTCATGGCAGTCAAGTTATATTCAAAATCGGAATAGCTCAAACTGTTTTCTTGACAAACCGACGAGGCAAACTCTTGCAAAGCTTCGTCCACTTCAACCGAACTTTTCAACCGTAACAGTTTCGGTACCAAGTCTTTAGCCAACGACTTGCTAAATTCCCTGGCATGATGCCTATCAAAGTCACCATCAGTACGAACTGGCGCCGGCGCTTCCAAGTATGAATACGGCCAATTCGATTCATTCTTCGCAGAAACATCATCCGATGATGGTAGTTCGTCTTCCGGGCCCTCGGTATCGCCTGAGCCATTTGACACAATTTCCGGATCAATTTGTTCCAGATCGCTTTCCGAACCAGAAGATGTTTCAAATCCATGCTGACGTAACTCGGCAACAGCGTCTCTGTAAGCGGCTGGTAATCGTGCCATTGACTGGTAGGTCAATGGTCCGGTGTAGTCCACCTCTCTTAATTTACTGTAACGACCGTTTAGGATCTTAACCGTGTTTTCGCTGATAATATTGTTATCCAAATCGCCGGTGCACAGTGTCTGTAAGCTTGCTAGAAGAGCGACAATACATTCCACACTTGTGTGCAGTGCACTTTCACAGGTCTGGCCAGATAATGCACATTCTTCCATAGCATCAATTATCAATCTAAATAAAGCCATGTCGTCACTGCAGCTTTGACCCTGATTTTTGTCGACAAACAAAATAACAGTCAAATCGACAAGCCTGGCTGGACTCCTGTAGTTTGGGAGAAATACCATTTATAGATAATAATAATTACATTCGAATCGCAGGCAGATTGAATTACTTAAAAATCTCTTTTACACATCGCAATGGCTCGGTTCGGTTTTGAGGCGATGGTAATAAAATCATCCGGTGAAACAGTGCTTCTAACATTGGTCGTAATGATGCTTGTGCGCCAGCTATGCGCACCAATTCGATTGCAGTTAAGTATACACAACGCGCCTGTGGTGCATCGAGACCGGGTCCTGTGAAAAATCCACGAGTCTCATTTTCAATTATGTGAAGTGCGTCCCTGCAAAACGATGTACAGAACATTGGTCATAATGATCAAATATTAGTTGCTTGGCAAAGTTCCGTACATATAGGTGAACTTTTTGTCCAAAGTGACGCGATTAGGTGAACCTAATGCAGCAGCCAGTGTAGGACAAAATTTCTGCCACAAAAATGCGGTAAAGTGTGGATTCGTTTGCACATTTCGAGGAAGGGTTGAAGCTAACGAAAGAATACATTCGGTCAGGAATAATGAGCCGCCGGTGTCGTTCTTTTTGGGACTGGAAATTCTACAATCAGAAAATAATGTTATGTCGATTCTCACATAGAATCACAGCATCTTTGCGATTACCTCGGTTCTATAAGACGACTACATAGCCATTGCATAACAGGAATCACTTCGTTGTACACAGCTGTTGCTTGTGCAGCATTCATAAGTCCTGGCGTTGTTGATTTCAAGATTTCATCGGCCTCGTCTTGAAGGAATGAACAAAATGTTCGTAAACATTGACTCGCTGCTGCCAGACTCGCCGCTTTTATAGCCCGGGCTCCATTCTCCCAACATTCACCTGAACAATGGATCGATTAGCTAAAAAGAATTTTACAAATAGCAACTAATCCCTACCGCATCGTGACAGAATTTCGATCAGTAATCTCCCGTTCAATGTGCATGTGGGCGTGCAAGCCATTGCCAGGAATAGGCGCAAGACGTTCACCAATGTTTCTTCATTGAAAGAAGATCCGTTTTGCGATGAAACACTTGAGGTTGCTCGCAAAAGCTGGGCTGGCAACCATACCGAATCATCTTCCGGCTCGAGTCCGATATAGAAACGTTCGTCCTTGATGATTCGCTGAAAATCGACGGATGGGTGAGTTATGTTTAACAATAACCCGAAAATTCTTTCGCAGTCTTACGTGCATCCCATTCAAGGCCATCGTTACAAATTTCGGTCGTCGAGTTTCCAATGCCAGTTGCATTGCGAATAACGAGACCGATCGTAATTCGTACGATGGATCTCTGTCCCTGTGCATGCCATGTTGACGATGCAATTTATCTTTAATTTGTAATGAAAAGTTTATTCAATAAAATTTGATGGTCAAGTGAGCCATAACAGCAGATTCCTTACCAAGAGCATTTTGGGCTCCGTTTCTCAAATGATTAAATTTCGTTCCCGTAGCATCTTTAATGATTTGCTGAAGAATGTCCTCCATTTTTAGAATTTTATTCAAATCATTTCTAAAACATATTCATTACGAGTTAGTATCGTCGAGCGAGAACTGAAAATAATGAAAGCTGTTCAGCTTTTGCATCCAATTACTATTTGCAAAAAATTAACGAAAAACAGAAGTGAGAAATAAGCTCGCTGGTTTTTCGTTACACAACACATCTGGTAACAAATCTGTTTTGAAAAATCTTTGACCCTTCCCAGAATGACCGAAATAAAATGAAATGTCTAGACTGTGAATGGTAACTGGCTTCAAGTCGTTAAAGTACCACGTTCCACACTGAATCAACTGTTAACTCCATTAATGGTTCTTCTGAGTCAATCAATTCATTTTTTATTAATGAATGGTGGCATATTGTGACTATAGTTTACGTATCGGGTCGAGGTCAACATTTGTCAATATTGGCCTTAAAAATTTACCCTCACAAATGGCTTATTTAGTGGTCAAAATAACACTTAACGGGTGTTCTAAAGAACTGACTCATATTATGACTCATGGACAAAATCAAACGACAAAGCAAAAACGCAATAGTGCATCACGTAAATAAAATGGGTTACTCCAATATGTTCCGTATGGAAGAAAAATTTCCGATTAAATTTTGCACAATTTTTTCTTATTTACAAAAGCAATTTCGATAAAACGAACGATATCTCCCTTTACAATTAATCGAAACGTGTCGGCCGAATGACAATATTACCTCACAAAAATCACGGAAATATAACCACAACTGAATAAAGGAAATTTACAATTCTACACTTTTATGGAAAAAGTGAATGTTCCTTCGACAATTTTCAATCACCAAATATGTTGCGTCTCAACAACGCATGACCTAAACAATCCAAATATCGTCATAAGTTGGTACAGAAAAATCGATAGACCAGCCATGTTTATTTGGAAAAATTGCGGGAAAATTATGTATTAATATAGCAAAGAGCTGATTTGGCAGTGGTTACAATCAACTGGTGGTTAGGATATCTACATACGTCTAGCGAAATGATGCTATCTGATTGGTATAGTAATTTCATTGAGAAAATATATTTCGTTTGTTCGTTAGAGTACATTTCGTGCGACATTTCCCTTCCGTGAACATAAACATATTTTCAGGATTTTTGCAGCCAGTCTCCATAATTTCTTTCGATTCTGAAGACACAAAAGTTCGTTATGGTGGAAAATGGTGCGCGTAGATAAAATAAATAAAAACTAAGAGAATTTCAATCAAAGTTTTTTTTTGTAAATCTTAGTGGAACACCAATATTGTGAATCAAGTCGTTGTTCTATTTGGATCGATCACTAAAATTTTATTTTTGCCAATAATTTCGAAGACGAACAACCGCCATAACAGTTATTATACGGATGTGTATAAATTTCGTGCAATTTTTTCTTTAACAAGTTTTGGTTGCCTTGTTTTTCCTTGATCTAATAAGAATTAATTAAGAATTACAAGCGATACTTTGGACGCGCTCTGTAAGTGGCACCAGACTCTCACAGCTTTAATGTAGCCCTTATTTAATCAGGGACTATTTTTGAGAAAACAATTTTTCTACATTTTCCCAAATTTTCTAAAATAATTTTCGGGAAAATTTAAGAAAACTGGAAAAAAATGGGAAAATGTTATCCTAAAATTAGTCGCTGCATTTAATCGATGATAACCTCGCGGTTATGAAATTATTCTCAACATTTGCCTTTCCATCCAAAACAGTTGCATAATCTTCTATTATCCCTGACCTTAGTCAATTGTTCGTTCACAATATAATTTACCCTCATCTGAACCCGTATCAGCGTTCAATAATATTGAATCGAATTCATATTTATGATTCATCTACATGTTACCCAAACCTGCTTGTACAAAATGCATAAAGACAACAATGCAGTTGAATACGGAATGCATATTATATGTATAAGTCGGTATAGAGATCTATAATATAGCGTCTTCGTCGTCATTGTATTTTTATACAGAAAATCTAACAAGTTCATTGCATTTTCTGTTATGTTCATCCAAAATACCAATACATGATTTCCATGTATATTCTCACAATATACACAAAACTAGCTTCAATAGATCTGTATGATGAACGACGAAGGCACCGTTCAATTTCGGATGATCGTAACATTTTTATATATTATTCCAATTAAAAAAAAGACTGTAACTACAATATGTCGTCACCATAAATAAAATGATGCGTTGACGAAACTATCTCAATGACATTTTATTCAATGAACAAACCAAATCCATTGTAGGTACAATACACTGAGGACCGACAGTAACCACTATTTTCATACGTATAAATATTGAATGCATGAATGGTGTACATTGTAAGTATAAATGTATGTAAAATAGTAATATCGTTGGCTTGAACGATGGCTTAAAACAAAAAACCAAGTCGAAAAGATAAAGTATTTAATGATATTGCGCATGCGAGAGTAAATTCTACTTTCGGATTGTGCCTGTGTCTACATGTGTACTTAAATAATTTCAGTTTATATCAAATCAATCAACTAAAAGTATACTTTGTTTTTAGACATAGAAAATGATTGAAAAAAACGGTCTGGTGTGGTAGTTGGAGTTGTGTGTGGTGATAACAGCTTAAATAAAATCAAACAATTTTTTTTTTGTTTTTGCTCAAATCAATTATACTTCTTATACAAACGATCGCCAAAAAACGAAAAAGTCAAGGTAAAATAATTTGATTGCAGAAATCGTATTTTTAAAATGAAAAATAAACGAAAAAAAAGACTTTCTCCACATCGACTATATATTATAGCAACAACACACCAAATTATGTGTGCAATCTCCGTTGATCGTAATAATGTAAATAATCAAAAAAAAAAAATTGGTAAAATTTTGTTGTCATTTTGGTCGAGGTCTCGGCCGAAGTGAACTTTTATTTTAGTCGTCTTTCTGTTACACAGTGTATAATAATACTGTTTAGAGTCTATTCAATGAACTTTTACGTGTTTATACATTGTGATAAGAACGAACTGTTGTGCTGTTGTTGTGTTGTTTAAATAAATATACAAATTTCTAATGTGAATTTTCTGTGCCATGCCATTGTTCACTATATTGACAACAATGTACGTATTATACCTATAAGAGTATATAAATTTCCAAATTGATCGTTCAATTTTATGAACAATGTATTGAATGTTGACGAATTAGAAAAAGTTGGTTTTTGTTTGTTTGATTAATGAATTTTATCGCATAACACCATGAAACATAAATGAACTGGAAACTTATTTTTCCGAGTCCAATGTTCCAGTATTTCCGTTTGGAACATGAACTGTTCTTCGATAAAAATATTTTCGTCTCTTCTTATCAGACAAAATATGTGTAAACATGTCTCCGCAATACCACATCTGTTCTTTGTTCTCTGCAATACACACCATAATCCATTGTTGCAGAGTAGCAGACATCGAGGAGTATAACAACAAAAAACATTTCATATTTGTTACTATACACACAATGATGTAGAGCTCCAGTATTTAATCACACCGACACGGTTTTAATAAAACAAAATGTGAATTTATGAATTGTAATATGGATGTACACTTATCGGATTGATAAATTTATATATCTCTGCCGTTTATATAGATAAAAAACGATTTTTTTTGTTTGATTTTTTTTTCGTTACGATTGCTACCGTGTCAGTTGATACGACAAGAGTTGATTGTAAAAAATAATAATTATAAACCAAATCAAACAGAGTGATTAGTGTAAACTTGAAATTAAGATTTCATTCGAATTGGAGATACCGAATTCGTGGTTCTATTAAAAGAATATTTTGTTTATTATTGTGTGATCGCTTGAACTGTTTATCCGTATCGTTTGGTGCTGTGGAAGCTTCTACTATCAGAGAAGAAGTAAGGAAAAAAAAGATGACGTTTTTTTTGGATCTGCAAAGAGTGTATATCTTGAATATTTATTTTCTTGTCTTAAATACAGTGCGATATCAGTGAACAAATCAGTCATTTCAATCGCTTTTGTATTTGTGAGATATGTTGCCGAAAGTCATCGTGTTTCATTTTTCTTGTTTGGTTACTAGGCTAATTCCTAATGGTGATGATTCTATTAACCGCTTGAATGTTTAATATTATGATTAACCGTGACCTTTTTGACTATGTAGTGGGCAAATAGAGGAAATGGATGGTTTCAAAAACAAATTGGTAGAGTTCTAGATGTCGTTTTATGTCAATGCAACGAAAATGTGAACGATGAAGTCCTCACTAGTAGACGGTGAAGGCAATTACTAACGCAGACAGTGGGATTGAGAGATGCAGTTCTTGTGAAGTTGAGTTCACTTTGAATTCTTCAACAAGCCTCAGGGCAAATAAATTCAAATAACAGTCAAACAGAAGAAAAGTTCAGTTTCAGTTTTATAAGTTCGCGTGTAAGATATTATTGTATCCTAGATGAATGCAAATAGCTGACATATTTATACATCCTCGACTGAATGTAATGTTCTAACTGTGTTTTGTCTCTATGATTTTTATCTTTTCAAAGGAAGTATAACATTTTTTCCTTGTCATTGACTATATGTCAATAGTTGTATAGTTGTAAATAGTTGTAAAAAATATCCGTTTTATTCCTGCCAGCTAATATTCAATTATTAAAGAAAATAAAAATTTTCATTTAATAGTAGAAGGATTACGATATTCACCTACTATAGGTCGACATCACGAGCAAAAAAAAAAAAAATCGACGAAAAAGTATATGAAAGTATATGACTATTTCCTTGTAAACTGTGAATTATTTGGATACCCTTTTTTCGATTTTTTCCCATACAAAACCAGTATATAGAAGTATATGAATATACACTTCCATATACTTATTGAGCATATCGCCATATACTTCTTTATACTGATGACGCTCTAGTGACATTTCTGAGAAAGTTGAAATTTTCCGCAAAAGTGCTTTCCATGAAATATGACACTTTCGGTTTTGATTACCTTCGTTTAGTCACAATCTTTGTTGACTTTAAGGAATGAGAAAATTGTTGAAACAAAGTTGCACATTTGTCTGTTAATATCCGCTGTCGCCCGACAATCCCTTATACCTAACGAGACAAAGCCCTAGACATAGTCCTAACAAGAGAAAGCCCTGCAGATACGCCTAACAAGAAAAACGCCAACGGAATTAACAGTATAATGTGAACTGATAAGAAAATGTTTCATGGATTTTCTTATTTTTGAACATTTGTTTTACATGTCGCCTCACAAGGATGTTGCTTCGACGAGAATTCATGACAGAATGACTTTTAGTATACAAGAGGAAACATAATGGTACGAGTAAATACTTTTCACAGTATCTGAACATTTACTGCTTGAAAGGAAGCAGTATTAAAAATTAAATGTTCATATAATGTGAGCAGTATTTAATTATATTGCTCGGGATATGATTGATAAGTAGACTCTCCATTCTCCAAATTTTACGCGACTTTTTTATTAAAATTATAAGGAAGAAATGAACCAAAACGAAACTTTTATAATGAGCTTAAGGTTTTCTTGTGTTAGGTACGTCATGCTGGTAAATCCGTAATTTTTTCTACTTAAATCCTTCTGAATTGAAAGAACTGACTAGTTTAATTATAACTATTTTTTGTACAAAAATTTTCTATTTCAATCATGGACTGGCATCAGGAATTGGTTTCAACTGAGACGCCTGAAGTGTTTAATTTTTGTTCATCTATTTATTTGTTGTCGTACAAAACGCGTCAACTTTCAAAATGCATGTCATTTCGTTTAAATGACAAAATTACAACAGAGTTTTATTTCCAGTTTCATTTCTAATTTCTGTCCTAATAATTACCGTTCAATTTTGTATGCACTTCAATGTCAACAATGTTTCACATGCTAGCGATAAGTCAATACCTTATACGGAATCGATGAATATTATCAACAAAACAATTATATTTAGGAGTAGGGTGGGTCGATTTTAACAACTTGAAAATCCACAACCATTGGCATGGCATGTGCAACTTGCCAAAGCTGATCAAACTGCATCATTACTTTTTCGTTTCCGAATACTTTTGAGTACCGCACAATTGTTTGAATGAGTTTGTCAGGCACCTTGTATTTAATTTCAAAATTTTATAGACAATATTCTTAAAAAAGCTTTAAGCTATTATGTTTGTTTCAGTCTCTTACAGCCTCTGCAAGGCATATCAAAGCTTTTTGAGGAAAATTGTGTATAACATTTTGAAAGGAAATACAAGGTGCCTGACACAAACCAATTCAAACAATTGTGCGGTACTCAAAAGTATTCGGAAACGAAAAAGTAATGATACAGTTTGATTAGCTTTGGCAAGCTGCACATGCCACTGGTTGTGGACAAGACGGCACTTTTTAATTCCTTCCAAATGTTCCACATTTCAGGCACTCCAATAGTAAATTAACAAAAGAAGAACCATGATCGTTAGGTGACAAAAAATTCAATAAAAAAGATCAAACCTTTACGACCAAAACATGGACAGCATCAGGAAATTTTTTAAAAAACATAAGAAAATCACAAACATACCGGACGATGGACTGGAAACGGAAGCTGAATATTCAGCACGTTGGCTGTCCATTCGAATAATTTATTTCACAATGTTTCTGATGAGTCTGGGATTCAGCGTCGTTCTGACCGGCGTATGGCCATTTTTGGATAAAGTAAGCGCCGGGTTTTTGGACTTATTTAATGTTTTAAATGAATTGCAAACTTAAAATTTCCAGTTAGATCCCAATGCTGGAAAAGAATTCATGGGATTGGTGGTTGCATCTAATCCATTCGGACAAATGCTGTTCAGTCCGCTGTTCGGATGGTGGGGAAATAAAATTAAATCTGTTCGGATACCGTTATTTTGTTCCATAGCCATATTCTGTGTGGCCAGTGCCATGTACTCAACTTTGGAGTACTTTCCCTCGGCAACTGTAAAATATTGGATGTTGCTATCTCGTTTCCTGGTTGGTGTTGGATCAGGTAATTTTTTTTTCTTGGTGAGAATGACATCTGACCAAAAATTTCTTTATGACTTTTTGACTATGCAGCAAACATCACGCTGTGTCGATCATATCTTTCCGATTCGACGCGGTTGGCGGAACGAACTGGAGCTGTTAGTATGGTTTCACTAGCTCAAGTTTTAGGATTTATCGTTGGGCCAGCTCTGCAAGCTGTTGTAACACCATTAGGCGACAAAGGAGTGTCTTTCCTGCCTGGTTTGAATATGTACACGGCTGCTGGATGGTTAAATGTGTTTATGGCAATCGGAAACTTTTGTCTATTTTTGCCAATATATTTCAAGGTACATTTCCATGGCTTCCATGCAAATGCGATGAAGTCATCTGATTTTGATTTCAGGAAAAGCGGATAGCCGCCAAGGAAATCATGAAACTGCAGGGCAAACAAACAGAAAAAGAGACGTGGAAGGGAATCAAACCAGATTACTTTTCGTGTTGGACGTTAATCGTGGCATTCTTTGTGTTGGTCTTTAATTTTGTGTTGTTAGAAACGTAATGTTAAATTCCTTTTCACATTTCTTTGACCAGAAAATTGTTAATTTCTGCTTTGTCGTTCTTTAGAATTGGTACTTCACTGACAATGGATCAATTCGCTTGGACCAAGACTGAAGCGTTGCGGAACATGGTATGTTTATACTAATACCGACAGAACCTCTTGTCTAAATATTTCCGTAATTTGCAGGGCATTCTCATGTCGGTTGGAGCTGTAATTGCTTGCGTAACCTTTGTTGCAATAGACCCTTTGTGCAAAAGATTTGATGAGCGATCAGTCCTCTTATGGGGTGGCTTTTTCCTGATGGCGATTGGTCGATTAGTGTATATACCCTACGGTGATCATCTTCCCCAAATGGCTACCAATTCTTCTTTTGTCGTTGACAATATCACAAACGCCACTGAAACAATCGGATGTCCACTATCCCAGGAATGGTAAATTAATTAAGCAAAAATATTTTCGTCATACCAGACGAACTAATGTGAAAATGGTTAGGTGCCTGACAACACCCGCTTTAACAATGGTCCAATTCTTGGTGGGCTACTTTTTGACATGCATCGGATATCCCATTGGTGTGACGCTGATTCAAACCATATTTTCGAAAATTCTTGGTCCCAGACCGCAGGGAGTTTGGATGGGCATGATCACCGGTTCGGGATGTTTTAGCAGAATTATGGGACCAGTGTGCGTTGGATATGTATATACAAGGCATGGAACTTATGCGACGTTTGGTTTTACTACTGTGATGATGATTGTTGCGCTGTTATGGCTGCTGATTTTTAGGTAAATGACGATGGTATTTGTAGTGTGCCCATTTCGTAAGATTTTTTTTTGCTTTCGTTGATCGTTTCGCAGAGATAAACTTCTTGTGCCAGAAGTGGAGAAGCAAAAACGAACTGACGTTGAAATGGATGATTTGACTGAGGAAAGTGTTGGGCTGACTAACGATAATAAGAATAATGCAATTGTTGCTTCCAAATGAGGAAATGTTTTTTTTTAAAGATTTATATTATACCAAATGTTACACAGACTTACGTATTTTTGATCGAATCAACGGAGTTTTCCTACAAAACAGAGGTGCAAGACATTCTAGAATGAGATAAGTATGCAGTGAAAATTGTTAATCGATGGGGCGCTTCTCTCGTGCACAATATTTAAATCCTAGATCCGAAAAAATAGTTCGTTAGTCCATCCATTCATTTCGAACCGGATTAAGGACACTAATTTTTCGATTTAATTACGGTTCTTAACCAATTGGTTCAACAATTGAACGAAATAGTGAACGAAAAAAAAGTTTCTCATAGACTGGAGTGGCCCAAATTCTCTACTGAACTGTAATATCGAATTACCGGCAGCAACCAATCTAGCGAAGCTGCTATTTGTAGCGAATAATGAATTTTTGATAATAAAAATCCAATCACTATTGAAGACAGTAAGTTAACATTACTAAATTGATATAATTGAAAAACTATTTTTTTATCGTGCGTAGGCTCTTTGAATGGTCCCTAAACTCTCAAAGTTATTGGATTTTGTAGCAGAATGTTCTTTGTAAGTCCTCTCTGCAAATTACATAATTGAAATCCGATGTTATAGATCTTATTCCATGTGTAGTCTTTCCAATGAACGAACAGATTTGTATCAGCACTCAACAGAGTATTTTACATTTCCCTCTCAAGTTGCGTCCCATGAGTTAAACTTCAGCATAGAGAACGTCATTGAAATTTAGACATGTTTTTCAGCTGATCAACTCACTCAAGCAAACAAAAGTGTCTAAGTCTATACGACTTTATACAGGTGTACGTAGTGACAAAACCTTATAAAGACATTTTGCTTGAATGAGCGCTGCTCATTGAGCAGACTAGCTGAACAACAGCTGAAGCAAATTCATGTCTAAATTCCACTGAAGTCCACTGAAGGTAAAAGGTAAAATAACGGCAAAAACTAAAACTCTTGACAATCGTTTAATTATAATCGAAATATAATGGAAGCTGTGAGAGATTTCGAAATGGATTAATTTGCGACCAAGATTCACGGAATTATTTTTGTTGAGAGAATAAAAAAAAAATTGTATTTAAACTTTAAATGTTAATCCACCAAATTTAGGCCGTGCCGTAATTTTCTGCTCTTCAAGCTTTTCAGCAAATTCACTCAGCTCGCCTCGGCACCGTGGCTTAATCAGTCTTTCCCTCTCTTTCGCATCTAAGTTGATAAATGGTTTACATATCCATCCGTATCTAAAAGGCACACATAATTGGTACATTTCGTGTTAAACTCAAGCAACGCACTTCAAGCAAAAGTGATCATCTTCTACAGATTTTCGTAAATTTCTATTCGTCTTAAAATTACTTATGTCAGCAATCTATGTTTTTGTGTACTAACTTCACTGCAATGACGTTTCATGGAAATTTACCAGATTTAAGTTATTTTACATGAAAATAGAGCGCAAAGAATGAAGTACTAATGAAGTACTGTCTTGTGACGCCTCTACAGGCCAACCGACGTTTCGTTTTAGAGTACTCTTTTGTATGAAATGGTTTTCTTTACAGCGTTTTACAGTTTTGTGACACACTGTAAATTTTTAGTACCCTATTTAGAGTACAACTCATGCTTGAAGTGCGTTGACTCAACTCAAAATCCTTTCCTACTCTTGGTTTTGACACAACGGAAGACCAGTTCGGTTCATGTTCCGATTTTTATGTTCACTTTCGATCAGCTTGATAAATTTCTGATAGTCTTTGCTGGTCATGTCAATGTCGCAGTATTTGGAATAGAATTTCGGTGTAAAACCCTTGGCTGAAAAATTAATTTTTTTTAGTTGTTTTTTAGTTGAACATTGGTTTAAAGATAAAATTGAATTAACCGTTTGTGGTGTTTGGTAAATAATTTTCGAATAAAGTAGACTGGAAGTGACTCTCTTTGTTAAACTTTTCCAACCAAAATGCGTGGGGATAAATGTTCTCAATTCTCAAAGTCGATTTTTTACTTTCATCTTTCTTTGACTCCATATATGTAAAACTAACTGATACGTTGCGAGTGCACTAGATGTTTTAAAACGAATGAAAGTTATACTACATTCCGTTTAAAAACTATTTCCAGTTTTTCTTTTTCTTTTTTGAAAATCTATTAATAGTTAACTCGTAGAAACTAAACCATGTTTCCTTGTCACTATGTCCTATAAAACCCAATCACATTAATGTGGTTCGTTTAAATAAATATGAAAAAGTCCATTATAACTTCGGGCAAAAAAAGAAAGAAAAGTTTTGCAAGAAAATATGCTTTTCCGATAGTAACACTAAGTCTTAAAACAAACTTTAAGGGTAAATGATTTCCGGTGAACAAATGTGAAATTTTATCGCTCTTTCAGGAATGGCTAAATGGACAATTGTTTTATCTAGCAGAGCTTTTTTTTTGAGTTACTATTTTTTTTTTTCAAATTTTCTTGGTTTTGTCGAGTTTTTCTGAAAATTTTTCAAGAAAATTCGAGAAGTTTCAAAAGGAAATAAAGTCACCAAAAATTAATGTTACACATTCACTCGTTTCATCACTTTCAGCTGTTTTGCCATTATTATAACCAATAGCGAAAGAGTGAAAAGAGATAAATGTGTACAATTGAGATTTGGTGATTGTATTTTCCCAAAAATTTAATATCTAGGGCTTTTTCTTCACCTATATATATATAAAACCTATTGTAAGACTAACAAAAGAATCAACAGATTGAATCTTTACTTGATGACACGCGTGTCGTTTATTGGAGGATTGAAATAGGTCGACAGAGTTCAACTGCAGTCGAAACAGAATCTATCCTGAAAAGTTCGGGTCAGGCTCGGTAACGAGAATGATATTTGTCAGATTTAAGGTAACCTGTAATTTTCATACACATTTTTAGAGTGAATTGTCAGTTATTAGATTACGTTTGACCGGATTAATAAACTCAAGTATCAATAATTTGTTTAACACACTACAAACGGTGTTTCGCCTTTTTGATCCATTCAACGGTTAATTGATTGGACCTCTATAGATTGTTCTTGAAAAGATTTCACTTCTCCCATGGTATTCACCTCAATCAATTTAATTTTCTCGTACTAGCGAGCTACTCTGACATCGTTATCTGAATCGATGAGAGGCACACAATATTATTTACAGTTTGAATCGTTACTTGAGTTCGACCTATATTTTTCCAATTCCTTCTACCTATAGTAAAATCAATACATATAACTGCATTTCAACCAACGCCTAACAACGATCTCTTTCAATCGTAATCCTGAAGTGGCAACATATCGTTATTAAGTATAGATTCCATCGGTAACTAAACAGTTGGCAGAGTATTTCCATAATTATTTTCCCTGACTGTTTATGCGATCATAGAGACATATCCGCTGTTATTAATATACATACCCCTACCTCGATTGCAATTCGTTTTTATCGTGTTGGATTATATAGCACATAAACTCTGGCTTATTATATTTTTGATAAATGAAAATAAATATTTCTTTTTCGAGTTCTATTATGTTCGGAAAATTCATGTAGAAATATTTTGTGGGAAAAAACAAGAAAAAAACGAAAGTAAAATTAGGTCCGAACTGGGGGTGGCATGAACTATCTGCCCAACTATAAATTAATATTTAATTGGACTGATGTAATAAACTAACCTATCGACCTATATATACAATTATAATTTATAACCGGATCTGCTAGCACTGTCTAGCACTGTCTGTTGAACCGGATTAATTAAACAAACGCTACACAGGATTAGCGAAATTACTTCTAAGGGCAAGTATGACCTTTTGGAAAAATTGTATTTTATAGTGTTTGATGAAAGAAATTGTTTCATTCCAAAAAAAAAAGAAATTGTTTTCTAAAATGTTTGTGTAAATAAGCTTTTATATTTTTCCCTACTTGACTACCTAATAGGTAGTACCTATATTGATATCTAGTCCATACCTGAATAAAATAAGCGATCGCATGACTAAATGTAAACTGGCGAAAACTTGACTATTGGTTGTAAGTATACAATGTCGTTAATTAATTACAATTAATTTACTAATAGTCAACTACGTTGCCACGTCTGTCTATTCGCTGTCATAAGTATTCGAAGTTTGTTTGGGATATAGATCTACTTTCGATTCTTTGATTTTTTTTATAGCCGCAGCGAGTGCTTATTTGCGTAGTATAAATCCAAGATCAAAAAGGATGAGAGAAATAAAATTCAGTTTTGACGATATTTACGAAACTGAGATTTTTAGGAAATACCTAGGTCAGTATGGTCTACTACTTCTATTTGGATCGGTTGAAAAACTACCATAAGGTCTGAAAACCTTAAGAAATATCAACATAATGTAGCGATAATTTGTTCTTTCATGGTTTATCCTGGTACGACCAGGATCAAATTTGTAAACGTAGAAAATAAAAGAAAATCGTGAGATATCTTTACACATTTTCCAGAATTTTCCTACATTTTTGTAAAAATTGAAGAAAAAATGAAAAGTGTGAGAAAATTCAAGGGATTATGTAACGCACTTCAAGCATAAATGTACTCTAAATATGGTACTGAAACTGGACAGTGTATCGAACAAATTTTGGCACTGTAAAAAAATCTGGAATTTTTTTTTCTAAAAAATTACTCTATTTGACATCTGTCATTAATAGCACTTTTGCTTGAAGTGCGTTGGATTATTGGCAAAAAAAAATCAAAAAATAGTCCGTGTATGTAACCCATTTCTAGAGTCCATCCTCAATTTTTCTATATCAGCTTCGTTGCAACGAATTGGAAGATATTATTCAAATGAGGAACAACAATTAAATGTTTTGAACCTTCGTGATTTCCCATAAAAAAAAACTTTCCCCAAAATTGCAATGAAACTTCGCGAAAAGCCAAGAAAATATTATCAATATTCTTAACAGAGAATCGAAAAGGCTTCAAGATTAACAAAAATAACAGAAAACGCGCAATCAGCCGAACCACTGCAGAGTAAAATAATCTGCTGTTGCACAACGGTAACCAAACGGTTGGCAAAGTATTTATATAGTTTTATCTGTCTAGAACGATAATCTCGAGCTTATCCCTCTAGGGAGTTTTTGTTTATCTCGATATATCTGTTCTCGACAGATAAAATATGATATGCACCTATTGCCAGACTGTTATTTTGACGTGTAGGCATTATGACCCACGCCTTCGGCTAGGGCAATAATGTCCTACACGTCAAAATACCAATCTTGGCAACAGGTGCATAATATATATTCCTTCCCTTGTGATAAAATGCAATGCTCTTTCTAGCAATCCAACTCTCTAGTTTACTAGAGAGAGTATTGTTAAATGCGATTATCTATATTAACCTCACCTCGGTTGTTTACATAATACATGACATCCAGTCAGTTCTCCTTTAATTTACTGCATATTTGATAAAAAAAGTTTTTTTTTACGATTTCTAATTAATTCGTAAGATTTATATCGACGAAAAAGGGAGTTAGGAAAAAGGAGAATAAAACAATCGCATGACTGACTGAAAGACGAAAACTGTTGGGTGATTTGTGAATTATACGAAACTCCTTAATTGTTTTTGAAATAATTGGCATGTTTGATTGGTTGCCATACTTGTCATTTATTTGGAAAAATTGAGCCAGCTGATTGAATAATTCATGTTACTGTGCACAGTTATATTGATCCATAATAAGTGAAACAAAATTTAGTTTTATGAAAATTGTTAAATTTATTTATTAAACTGAGACCTGCCTCAAATATTTGCCAACATGGTCAGAAATTATATTTAAAAGCCATAATGGCGAAGGTTATACAAAAATAAACAAAAAAATATTAAAGAAAACACACAAAAATCTTCACCGATCTATATCTTCTCACCATCAAGGCGAACCTAAAGAGAATATCAAAACTAGAGCGATACGCACTTATAACTCCTCATCAATCAAAAATAAAAGCCGAACATAGGACGAACATGAGAAAAATAAAAACATTGAAAGAAATTACAAAAATTGACTCTACCGGTTCCACCTTACTCACTGCTCTCACACTCTATCCCGGGTAGACATCTAGTACTTTAATTGAGTTTTCGCTGGTTTCGCTCCTGTTACCTTGGTTCTTTTTCTGGACGCAGCTATTACTCTTACACCGGGACTTTTCATTAATTTTTCTTCCGGTTGATCCCCCTTCACTCGTGGCTGTAACGGTTGACGGAATTTCGCACTGCAATTCCGGTACGAACATATCACCGTATCGTCACGACCGACTTTGGAATAAGCATTCGGAAAAGCGCTCACTTTCGTACACTTCGGACACGCCACCAATTGATACTTCTTCGAGCAAGCGGGATCGGAACACGTGACCACAACGCCTTCTTTGCCCACAACGGTTTTGATGTTTTTCAATTCACAGCAATGAGGGCACTCACTGACTATGTAGGTTTTCTTCTTGCACATTTTGTTCACGCAAGTGACCGTAACTACTTGATTTGCTTCGTCGGGAACTTTACTGAAATTGTGACCATCTTTGCAATGTGGGCACTTGGTGGTCATCAGTTCAAAACCGCATTTCGGATTGTCGCACGGAAAGACGACCTCTTCGCTGAATCGCTTGAAGCAACCACAAACGGTGTACGCGTGGACGCAGTGTGGACATCTGTACGGCTTAAACTTTACGTTACAGCATCTTGATTCACATGTCATGGTTTTTCCTTGGTTGTATTGAGGGTTTATCCAATCCTGCATATGGTAACAATGCGGGCATTCAACTTGGACCCAATCCAATTCACAATTTTTTGGTAGTCTGAATGTTTTAGTAGTCAAACTAGGACACCGGCGACTGATTCCATCCAAGCGGCTGCCAACGGCCTCAACATGCAACAACATACCATAAGGAATAATCGAAGCCCGTTGTTTCGTTCTCCATTCCATTTCGGTGTTTTTGATGAACGAACAAATTTTCTTAGTGCCTGACCCGACCGTTTCGGGTTGAACGACAAATGAATCGGGTTTCTGTTTGCATTGAAGAACTACCGTTATGTTGTAACAGCTTTTAGTACTGGGCGAAATGAACTCGTAACGACTCGCATACACTGGCAAACTTGCATATTTTACCGTTGGTGTCGTGAAAAAAGAAACTTCTCCTGGAATATGGCCGTCTCGGATTTTAATTTGCTTGCCATCCATTGTTTCTTCTCCTGGTAACAAAAGCATCCGATGTTCGATTATCGATTTGGCGGAATGAATGCTCGTTCCGTGGAAACAATTCGTCCAATCTTTCCAAACATTCAAATGATCTGCATAGGCCTCATCAATTTTCACTCCGAATCGGGTATAATCTCGAGGAACGACGTAAACTCTACCACCCACATCGTAAGTGTCCCGATATTCAGACGGATAGCACTTTTTGCAATAGCACTTATCAAAACGGGGATCACAGAGTTTCATCGGCCAGTCGTGCTTGACGAGAAATTCTCTGGCAATTTTAAAATTTTTACATTCAGCCATTTTGTCGTTCACCTAACCAGTCTCACAATTCGAACGAAATTATTGCGAAACTCTGTAATGAAGGAATGATATTTCGTGTTCGTAAGAGGATTCGTGTGATTTTGCGTACTGAATCTATCAGTTTTACCTGATAAAATCGGCAGTCAGTTACTTTCCACACAAAAATTTCCACATAGAATACGTAAATTTTAAAACAGCTGTTTGATCAGCTCAAGACAATGATGAGAAATGAAACTAGTTGCTCATCAAATTAGCAGCAGTTCATTGTCTTTACGCGCCAAATTAAGTGGATGAACACGAATGGAATGAATACATTCCGAAAACGTTGAAGAATTGGTTCCATAAAAATATGCTGCTATGCGATGATTCAAAAATGGTACTTAAGAGTTGTACAGTTATTAAGGATTTCGCAGTTAACGTTCAGAATGTTGAGTATTATCAAGAGTCAATTTGAAAACATTTAGTCAATTCTTCCAAGAGAATAGTTATTTGTTTAATAAGAGGAGAAAATAGGACATTCCAACACTTTTACGAGAAAAATCCGACGGAAATTTTGCAAGTAGTTTGGAACAAAAAGTTTCGAAAGTCACAGCACTATTTTATTTCGTTACCTTCCGTGGTGATACTAACTACTATGAAGTAGGGCTAATGTTACAATATTAGTCAGTTATGTTTGTTTATATACTCTCATAGAAAACGTCGATGGGTACTTACCTCAAAATATTCCCTAATAATTTCTGGAGGTCGCACAGATAAAAATATGGACCTAGATCTTAATCTTTTCGGGATTAACAGTACGCGATCGAATCTTTTTTAGAATTAAAATTTAATCCCTTCAGTGATTACTTGAACTTATCTCCAAATGATTGATCCTTAGAGGAATTCCTACTTTTACTAAAAGAATTTCTCTATATATCTATACTGTCTTTGTATTATCTACATTGATTTAATGATGATCTATTGAAACTGGTAACAAACCGACTAAAAATATTTCTTCTTTGCCTGGCACCGCAAGGGAGAATAAAGCATCGGTAGTACCATTGAAACATTTCAAGATCAAATTAATGTCCGTTTCAATCAAATTTTCTCACATAACCATTCGTAAATCGTGTTCGAAACAATTTAACACAAAAGTGTGATTTCAAGACAATCATATTACAGACGCAAAATTCTTAGCAACAGCATCATCGTTCAATCAACAATGTTATTGTTTAGTCCTATTTTTAATCCCTGAAGGAATTAAATTTTTTCAATTTTTTGCGAAGATTAAAATTCTAATCCCGAAAAAATTACTATTTGAACCTTCGGACCTAAAAATTGTAATCCCATATTTTTATCTGTGAGGTGACCCCTCGGAAAAAGTGTCCTCTTTTTCCTTATTTTTTTTTAACATGTCCTATTTTCAATTTTTGCAATCTGAAAACCCTACCATTAGCACTTGAATAGTGGAAATAAAGAATACATTGTAATTATCTAACTGTCGTGAATGTTCTTGAGACCAAGGTTCTGATAGACAGGTAAAGACACTTCTGAGTTGATCACGAAGGCGGGGACACACAAATTTTGACAAATATATACTTTTTATAGAACAGATTATTTGAAATGTCAACTTAATTTTTTTTTTTCTAGTAACTACATTTTAAACAATATGTAATGAATGTGTTTAACAAAATGTATCAAAATGTGTGTGTCACCCGCCTTCGTGGGTGTCTTAACCTGTACTTTGCTTGAAACGTATCAAAATTTTTCAAAAAATCGAGAATTTCAATAATATTACTTCCCTAAAATATGATACAAAGGCTTTGTATTTTTCCCTAATGTGCCCGAAATGTAGGCGGCGTTTCCACATTGTATAGCGATTGAAATTCGTTGCAAAAGATAGTCCTTTGATTTCAATGAAAGTGTAAAGCAGGTATGGTCGATCGTTCGCCCGGAGGACATAAAAATTTGATTTACGCACTCAAACGCACTCATTTACATATTATTTTGACATAATTTATGAATGCGTTTAAGGTGAATTTGCTGATCGGCCATACCTGTTCTGTACTTTCATTGCTTTGATTTAACTTCATATCACCAGTTGCCTTTTTCATTAATGATTCCAATTTTTCTACAAATTTCCAAGGCTGTATACTTTGGGGAGGTCACGCAGATACAGATACGCGGGTTACACACCACAGTTGATGATAAAATGGCCGATTTCATACAAAAATTCACCTACTCTGATGATTCTCGTCGTCTTGATGATGTGGTGAATTTTTTTACATGTAAAAACATCAGAAGTGGTGTGTTCCCGGGTATCTAATAAAATGGCGGTCTGCGTGACCTCCCCAAAGTATACAGCCTTGCAAATTTCTTCGTCTGACACACACAAAATTTGACATTTTTATATATTTTCGTAGAAGATGAATTCTAAAATTTCACAATTTCATAGAATGTGGATTCTGTTTTGTGTGTTAGCGCGTATCTAATAAAATGGCGGTGTGCGTGACCTCCCCAACAGTCTATAGCCTTGTGCAACCTAAAGTCTCGAACGCAAGCGGATGGAATAAATAATTTTGCTTTAATTTCATATAATGATTATGTTTATGCCTCCCCACTTTGTCAGAAATTGAGCGTGCTTTCTTTGATGACTCGTTAATATACGATGCAATGTGTCTCTAACAGTTACATCCCACAACAATGACCTACCATAACTCCATGGTAGGTTTATTTAAATATTGTTTACATTCTTTGAATTTGCGCCCCCGAGTTGGTTGATAGAAAGTGAACGATGACACCTGTCAACAAATTGAAATATCCCTCCTCAAATCAGCTGTTTTCTCACAAAGAAATTTCAGCAACCGTGTGTGCCGCTATTTGTGAAATGTCATAACATTTTTGTTGATTTCGTCAATCACTGCAATATTTTTTTTTTAATTTTAAATTAATTCGACATGGACTCATCGACGGTACGTTAAAATAGGAAATCAACGGAATCGGTATTCCCTTTAACATGGAATTTTATATTTTGAACAGGAAATCGCAACAAACAATAATAATCCAACGAAAGGTCGAAAAGCGAAGCGCAAACGAAAATCAACTATGATAAAGGAAACGGCTAAGCAGCGTCGAGAACGGTTGGCCAAAATGCAAGAATATCATACGAAGCGACGGCAAAATGAAACTCCAGAGCAACGGGAACAGCGTCTGGAGCGATGTAGAGAATATATGCGTCAACGAAAAGAAATTGAAACGGAGGAAGATCGTGAGGATAGGCGAAAGTATATGAAAAAGTACTTAGAGCGGAAAATAAAGAATGAATCTGCAGAGGAGCGTGAAAAGCGCGTGGGTAAACAACGGAAGTACGTAAAACGTAACCAAGAGGACAGTGAAGACAAATACAAAGAGTACCGTAAAGATTATTATCGCAAAATTGTCGAAAATGAGACGCCCGAGGAACGAGAAAAGCGATTGGAAAAGTATCGACAATACAATCGATCTCGAAAGGAGAAATATCCCGAAACTGAGGAGCAACGACAAAAGCGATTGGAGAAACAGCGAGAATATAATCAGAAATACAAAGAACGGCATTTACAAGAATCCAATTCGAGTGAACCAAAAACACGCAAGCGACGCCGTTTAAATTCCAGCAATGAACCGAAAACACCAAAAATTGAAACCGAAGAACAGCGTCAACTGCGGCTGAAGAATTTCCGTGAATACTTGAAAAAACGTCGTGAAAACGAAACGGAAGAGCAGCGTCAACAGCGTTTATCGAAGATAAAAGAATACAATCAGAAGAGAATGCAGAGCGAAACCCCTGAACAGCGAGAGAAACGGTTGATTCGAATACGGGAGTACCAAAAACGTCGTTCAGAATCCCTTGAAACCTTGGAGCAACGCCGGGAACGGCTCAACAAAATTAAGGAGTACAATAGAACTCGTCGACTGAACGAATCACCGGAACAACGTCAACAGCGGCTGCACAAATTACAGGAATACTTTCGAAAAAAGCGTCAAACCGATCCGAAGCCACGTGGACGTCCCAGAAAGCATTACAGCGTCGAGATAATGCGAGAATATCATCGTCAAGTGGCCAAACTTAAACGAGATTCAGAAACCGAAGAGGAACGTAACGCTAGACTGAAGCAAATCAAAGAGTACAATCGAATGAGGCAAAAAAAGGAAAATTTGGAGCAACGCGAGAAGCGTTTGAGCGAAATGCAAGAGTATTTCCAGAAGAAACGTCAAACCGAAACGGAAGAAGCACGTCAACAGCGACTACAACGCAGCAGAGAGTATAACACTTTGTATCTTCAAAGGAAGAAGGAGGAGCGCGAGAACAGATTGCGTAAGTCGAAAGAGTATTATCAGAAACGGAAGGAAGAGAAACGCCTGCAAAATGTCAATGGAACTGCCAAACAACAAGGTAACAGTGAGCCCACTGATACTACTGCCACACCATCCAATCAACGCCATTCTTACGGAACCCGTGCCAGTTTGAGAAGCTCAAAAAAAGTTGAGCCACCATCGCCCGAAAAGTTGGAGCCAAAGAAAGAAAGAAAACCTCGAATCTCGAGCGTGGCCGTGGCGAAATCCGAAACAATCGTTACCGAAACCGAACCAAACACTGCTACTGTACCAAAATGTCCATCCACCATTAATTTCATTCCACAAGTTACATTAAGTCGGGGATCAAACGTCGCCTTTTCACATTTACTGTTCAATGTGCTGAAGCATTCTCAGCAATCAAATTATCAAATTATATCACCCAAAAGAAAAGCATATCCGGTAACCAGTAACTGCTCTATTGTGGATCGTTTATTGAGTTGCCGAAGTGATACCAGCCAGAGCTGTATATTGTCTCATGTTATTCGTCGTAAGTATTGTAACTAAATATTTTTTTTTTTAAATAAATATAAAAATTTACGTAATGTGAACGTGTCTTTTATGTCTGGCTGTGTCTATACAATCCGCAGGCAAACATCTAACAAAAAAACATTACTAGAACCGAATCATTTCTTTCTTTCTTTCTTTCTTTTTCATTCGGTTCTTAGTTCTAAATTTAGAGTTCGGCAATAAAGAAGCAGAAATAGGAGCAGCAGCTAATCAAGAGTAAAAATATAACAACGTACCACTTTTTGTAGCAGCCTACCGAATATTTTATCATTAAACATTCAATTTTAGTTTTCAAATTATCTAGAAAATACCCGGGAAACTAGGGAAATATTCAAAATCAAGGAAGATCATCAAAAAATTCTCAGAGAACTCAAAAAAAAAATCCTTGGAACTTTGTAAATAATATTGTATTTCGTACCTATGGCTAAAAGTTTTTTTTTAGCGTGTGAGAGGTTTCCAGACAGAGCCGAAGGCGAGGCGACCACTTTTCGGGTCCTAGTTATAAAAAATACTATTTTTCTACCTCTTTACAACCTTTTTACACTTTCATTCCTGGACCCAATACCACATAGGGGCTAAGATGGGCTTAGGATCATGAAGTGAATTTTGACCAACAGTTCATTCTTCATTCATTGTTTCAGCGTCGGTTCTTATAAAGCTCCAACAAAAATTCTCTTTTCGCTTTCGCAGCATTCTAAATTCACGCAAAAAGCAACAGAGAACAACAACCAAATTTTAGGTGCAAGAAAAGTCAGATAGCCTGAGTCTCGTCTTTCCCTAGAGTACCTAAAGACACCGTTTCGTCCTGATAGTTTCAATAACTTCGAAGTTCATCTTAAATACATTGAAGAACTAATAAATCAGGGACAACAATGTGTGGTAGTTCTTGAAACTATATTCGTGGAATAACTGCAAACCGAAAAGATCAAACGACAATAATACTATTGGTAGGACCAGTAAACATGACTGTCAACCATCCTTAACTTTATTCAAAATCGAATACTTTGGTACCAATTGGTAAAGTATAGTGAGGATTCTTTTGAAATCGGACGCATTTTCTAGTGGATTTTTTGATATGTGCCTAATTAGGTGTATTGGTCCCCAGAAGCTAAAACCGCTTTCAAAAAAATTCGTCTAAGCTTGTGTGGCCAAAAACCGAAAACATGCACTTTTCTTATGGAAATTTCTCGTAGGCCACGAAACGTACGAGGTCGTGTGGGGGTGTCATTAGAAAGGTAATTGCATGTATTTTCGGGGCAGATTGGGTCTTTTTGCGTTTAAAATTCACACTGAGTTATGAGCAGTTGAAAGTATGGATAAAAAATGGATAATTTCTGTCAACTTCTAACGGTTCCCGTGCATCCGAAAAGCAACATAAATACAAAAAAACTGTCTATCATTCTTGAATATATTTTTCAGCAGTAACATTCCAACATTCGAGATAATTCTAAGAAAGGAGATATTTTCAGAGCCTAACTTCAGACGATACTTTGACTCGTGTAACCTACCAGATACATCAGACGATATTTTAAACAAACGAAGTAATAGATTTAAAAGTTGTAGCTGCAGAAAATTTTACTGGATAATGAGCGATATAATGCAGTAAAAGTATAGTAAAATCTGACGGTCGCAATTGAAGTACTTCGATTCATTCCATATGCGTTACTATTACCACACGATATCGATATTTATAGTAAGAGTATCAATTTTATTGAAATTATCGTATCTTATAATTTCGACAGCTCGGAAAGATTGCTCATTAAAGTTAATCTGAATTAACCATGTATTGCAATTACGCCGATATAATACCAAGTAAATAACATCAGCCCACCATCCTTAACCATGTGTGCAGAACAAATCCTACCTCTGAATGAATAGATTGGTCGCGGTTCAATGTGGTTACAGCATGATAAACAATCACCGAAACTGTAAGCATATAGACGGCAACGAAAGTCTGTAATATCCCGATTCTGTCAATTTTCTTACAGTCTGAAGAAACACTGAAAGAAATATGACTTTTTTACCCAAAGTGCAATTGAACAAAGACTATTTTCACGACCTGTTTTCGGATCACTTTTCTAAAAGCCACGTCGCCCCATCAAGAGTATTACGACAAAAAATAAATTTCACTGATTTTCCATGATGAAGTGGTATATTGCTTGAGCCAAATTTCTCGAGTATCAGAACCCGCATGAATCTCCAATTGCTCGAGGCTTTTGTAATTGAGGCGTACTACCTAGGTGACAAATGGTGACTAATGGAGCGCTATGGATAGGGTGTACTGTACAGGTTTTGAAAATATTTGTAAAGAAGTAACCCGCTTGTCTATAAAACCATTTTCCATTTATTTTGTCTCTTCATTGGAAAGGAAACACAAACGAAAACATTGTTAAATGAACTGACGATTGATGAATCGAATTGATTTTATTCATGAGTGTCACTGAAAACCGTCAAATCGTAGTGGAAGACACCGGATATTAAGCAATCTCCAGGCTGAAATGGAAGCGTAGACGAGAGAAGAAAATTATTTCCAACTTAAAGAAAGTCAAACCAGATTGCAACTTACATGAGGTGATATTCCAATTAATGAATCGGCATGGCCGTAGAACTCTTCCTTCAAGGAAATGACAATCGTCTGCAGATTGGTCGTCTTTTCAACGATGTACGATGCCACTTTTCCGATATTTGTGTTATCCAGAGCCGCATCGATTTCATCCAGCACGAAAAACGGAGCTGGTTGAAAACTGTGTATGGCAAACAATAATGCGAGCGCAGCAATTGTCTTTTCACCACCACTTAAATTGCTCATCGGCTGGAAGCGTTTGCCCGGTGCCACACAATTGTAATTGATGCCTTCCAAGTACGGTTCTTCGGGATTGTCGGGACACAGATAGGCTTGTGCAGCTTCGTTACGAGCGAGCGATTTGTAAATGCCATCAATTGCGTCGGAGATGTGATCGTAGCACGCTTTGAATTTGGTGAAACGCATATTCTTCACCTTTTCGAATGCAAGCTTAGCTTTCTTGGCCTTGCGACGGGCATTCTCGAATTCTTCGTTTGTGGCGGCAATTTTCTCGGAAACTGTTTCCAGTTTTTGCATCGCCTGTAGAATAATAAGAATATTTAGGAACGTAATGGCAGCTCGTGTCTCGTGACAGAAATGTTTTACCTTCATGTTCGGTGCCTGAATACGCTCCAGGGTTTCCTGTTTTGATTGAAGTTCTTTGTTCAAATTGTCGTGCATTTTCTTTACCGAATCGTTGGTTCGAAGATCTTTCAGTTGGCGTGAAAGTGACGAAAAATCGATTTGAATGCTGAAAATCAATAGGGTTTCAATCGTGGTCCTCCTTCGTATGTTCGTCGGGAAAATTAACTTACTTGTCTCTTGCACTCTCCGATGTGCCCGTTTCATTGGGATTATCACTTTCGAACTCATCAATGTTACCATTAATCATCGGTATTTTTATGTCGTCCATCTACGGAACCACAGACAATAATATTTCAGCAATCATTTCAACGTCGCAACAATCATGTGACTCACCTTGCTCTGGATCAACAGATTGTGTTTTTCATTTTTCTTCGTCTCGATCTTAGTGTCGATGGTGGAAATGACGTAATTAATGTTGTGCAGTTCCTTCGCCAATGCTGCCACATCACGTCGAGCCTGTAATGAATATTACTTGGATTTAGTAAATCACAATTTCATTGTGCTCTACTATCGCACTGCTTTACCTTAGCGGTTTCTTCTTCCATTTGGTCGACAACTTTCTTCTTTTCATTTTTCTCCTGCTTCAGTTGCTCAATTTTCTGTTTATCCGTTTCGATTTCAGCTTTATGCTTAGCTTCAGCTTGCTTGCAGCGCTGTAGGAAGTCCTCTTCGTCCTGTACGGACCTCTCCCATCGCTGTACATTCACTGAATTTGAAGAAAATAGTTTGCATGTCAATCAGACCCAACTAAATCGAAGATCTAGCACACCAACCTTGGGTATCTTTTGTCTTCTCAAAATCCAGCCGTGTAGCGATACGATCGATTTGCTGATCAAAATCGGCTCTAATCTTCGCTCGTTCCTGCTGCAAAACCAATTCACGCTCTTCGTATTGTCGTATGTTTGCCACACCGATTCGGGCACAGAAGTCGGCGTAAACATGATCCTCGACATTGTTCATTTTCTGCTTGATTTCCTGGATCTTTTGATTTCGCTGAACCATTTTCCGTTCGATACGACCAATTAGCGGCTGACGAGATATAAAAAAAGTTGTTTGATTAACATTGTTCCCGAAAACGAATCATCCGCAATGCAACACTTACCCCAACAGCATTTAGTTCCTCTTCCAATTCGGCTAGTTTATTATCGTATTGTTGGATAGATTTCTTCGAAGCGTCCAGATCCTTTTGACTGTACTTCAAGCGGTTCTCCAAACCCTTGATCTGACTTTCGACAGTCGATAGTTCACTGCCTTTGCGAGACTTTTTGATCAGATCTTTGAGCTCTTCGCTGTACTTTTCCTTCTGCAACTTCAACTGAGCCATATGCTTTTCGTCCCAACGTTTCGCTTTACGCGTCAAATCGTGACTACCACCGGATATAATACCAGATTTCTGATAGGAAGTGCCGTCCAATGCTAAAGCCTAGATTACAGGAATTACAGAAATGGAACTCAGACCAAAAACATGCCCGAAAGGGGACTCACATCGTAACGACTACGATCGATTTCGTAAGCCACTTTCATTGCATCCTCTGGTGTTTCGCAAACCAACGCATTGTTCGTTGCGAAGAGAACCGCCTTTTCGATTTCGGGTGGATCGAATTTCAGAACATCGTAGACCAATTTGACTTGTTTCGGTTCCCGAATGTCTCTGCAAAGGAAATACCCATAAAGATCTGGTCCAACATCTAAGCACACGGAAAATGTTACCTTAGCCGCTGTTTTAATGGCTTTGCTTGCAAATAATCCAAGGGCAAGAAAGTTTCCACTTCCAACATTTGTTCCTTCAAGATCTGTAATTCCGAAATTGAAGGAAGTTTGTTCTGCTATTTGAACTGTTACGAACTCTCAGTACTTACTTGAATGCATCTGCGAGCGGTCTTTTCCGTATCCACAATGATTGCCTCCATATATTTACCCAGAACCTTTGTTACTGCGACGTTGTACCGTTTATGAGTCGGCTGACACATGTTAATCATTCGGTCGTACTGGATAAAAGAACAATTTTGGAATTAATATTACAGAACCTCAAGAGACTGATAGTTGCACCTACCACGCCAGGTACTTCACGCTTGAACAGCTCTACAACCTCTTGTTTCTTCTTCCGTCGAGCATCTTCATGTTTGTCGCCTTTCGCATCACCGAGCTGATCACGTACGTTATCCAATTCTTTATGAATTTCAGCGATCCGTTCTTTTGACGATCCAACGTCATTCTTCAGCTCATCTTTGATACGATTCTGGTCTTGTAGAGCCTGTTTACTCGACTGGATGTGATCGAGTAATTTCTCCATTCGCTTGCAAACTTCCTCCTTTTCCAATCGATTTTTCTCCAACTGCCCCTCAATTTGTTCCTTCTTATTGATTTCATTGTCCAGCAAATCCTGATCGGATTTTTGTTCCCGGTTAATCGACTCTTGCTCGCTGACATATTTGGCAGCTGTGGCCTCGGCTTCCTGCTTGAGACGGTCGTATTCTTCAACATGACCCTGCTCCAAATGCACATTGCTGCCACGTTTCTGCGATTCACTTTCGATTTGTGCTTCGAATTTTTGTTTGGCCGTTTCGATGCTTTTGATCTCATCTTGAAGCTTCTTAATGTCCGATTGATGGGCCTCATCGGCTTTGCGTGATTGTTCCAAACTCTTTTGAGCCGAATTCAATTTCTTCTGCGAATGAGAGACTTTCTCTTTTGCTTTGATGAACAGTGGATGCTTTTTACTCATTTCGGTGTCCTGCAGAGCAGAGTGGCGAGATGTTAATTTGAACGGAAAATTTACGATGGATCGTTAATTTGCGACCAAAGTACAGTTTACTTACCACTTCTCGGATATCCTGCTCCAACTTGGCTAACTCTCTGCTGATTTTTCCCGTGTCCTTTTTCTTTTCTTTTAATACTTCGTCAGCCTCGGCCTTTTTCTGCTCAACGGATTGTACTTCGTCTTGTTTCGCTTGCATTTCGTCTCGCAGTCTTTGGATTTCCTTGTCGAAATGATACAGCCGAAACAGTTGAAATTCAACTTGCTTATCCGCCTAAAGAACCGAAAAATTTGATCAGAAGGAATTCAAACCACAACAAATATGCCAATCCTACAAATTCATCCTTCAATCGGGCATAACGATCGGCTTCTTGTTTCTCTGCTTTAGCTTCTTTACGTTCGGCAGCAACACCCTTCTTCTTCTGGTATGTAAATTGTGTTTCCTCCTCGGCCTGAATCATCTCTTGTTTCAGTCGATTGTATTCCTCCTTTAGCAATCCCGATCCACTAATCTCTTCGAACAGTGCGGTACGTTCTTTGGCATTTTTCATAGCAATACTTTCGACGGCTCCTTGGAATACCAGGAAATTTTTCGCCTTTACATTAATACCCAGACTTTCCAGCTGCTCTAAATACGTAGTGCTTGGCACTCCCTGCAACATAGGGCAAAACAACATTTTGGTTAAGCAATCGTTAAGCAAGCAGTAATGAGTCAGTTAGTGGTCACCTTTCCATTGATTTTGTAGTCAGCCGATGAATTAATGACGGAACGTTGGAATTCAATCTGGGTGCCATCGTCCAAATCGAATTTTGCTGTTACGGAACATCGATTAGATACGGGACGACCGATAGCTGCACCGTGGATCAGTTCACCCAAACGTTTGACACGCAAACTGTTGGTTTTCTCGCCCATCACAAAACTGATGGCATCCATGAAATTTGATTTGCCTGCATTAGACGCAAGGGAAGGGAGAAATAATTGAAAAGTCAGTCTACTAAAAGGGAAACTTTTACGATCAGTAATCCCTTTAACCTTAGGAATTTAAAAATTAAGGAAAGAAAACAAACCTGATCCATTTGGTCCGATGATTGCTGTGAATTTCGTTAATGGACCGATTACAATGTGACCCTTGTAGGATTTGAAGTTCTCCACTTCGATAAACTTCAGAAAGGCAACCATTTTCGAGTTTTCACTTAAGTTACATTACAATTTACTCACAGATCGGACAAAATTGTTAAAATGTTCACAAAATTGTTTTGTACACATAAACGAAGTTTTTAGAAATGGCTGCCGTGCGACTGTCATTTTTTTTTTGTGTTGATACAGTGCGGGAGCTCAGCACATTTTTTTTTCTTGATTTTGGAAATGATTGCGTGATAGCCCAGTAATAAAACAGTTTCTATGTTTTTGTTTATAGAAACCTCGGTTGGCCTGTAGAGCCTCCACAATTTTTTCTAGTACTTCTTTCTTTGCGCTCTATTTTCAAGTGATATAACTTCACTTTGGTAAAATATCAATGAAATGTCATAGCTGTGAAGTTGGTTGACAAAAAAAATAGACCTCTGACATTAGTAATTTTTTGATGAAATGTATTAAGGTAAATTATCTGGGTCCGTGCTATCAAAAAATGATCTTGGTTCGCTTATGGGAATTTACATGCAAAAATTTTGATAGCACGAACTTTGATTCGATGTATCTAGTTTCGTGCTGACATTTGTATGGTAGCACGAAATAAGATTCATACAAAAGCACGAACCGCGATCAGCATAGCACGAAGCTGCATCATCAATAAAATATAAGTTGCTCTTAATTATTAAATCTTGTTCATGAAATTATTGATTTAATCGTTAATTAATTAAACAAACTTCAAGTTGACACTAAGTCTAAGCCAATTCCATCAACACTTTTCACGTTATCAATGCTCAAACTCAAAATTTTGTGAAGTAGCACGAACTACGATAAATTACGGTATAGAAACGTAATAGTATGATACAAAAATCTATTACGCTTGTGCTTTAGTTTCCGAACAGCATTTTCCTATACAATTAAGTAATTCTTACAGGTCAACGAAAATTTGTAATGACAAATTCCTTTAGCGAATCCTGAGAATCCAGTTTCATTTTGATATATCGCATACCTGTAGTCAAATGACCACTCGGTTAAAGGATCGAATTGATTAAAATGGTAACATTATCAGACATGACGAACGCTCCAACCATTTCAAAGTCATCTCGATCATATCCGGATCACATCTGGATCTGAAAATCCTTCAGAAACATTTTTTTCTTCACTGAGTTAAACTGTCAGGTTTGATTTCTCACAATGAGTTTGAGGACTTTTGTTATTGTGTCCTAATCTGACTGTTTTGTTGGGAAATGTAAGATGCAGAAGAAGGAGTTCTGTCGTTGATCGGCACCCAAAAATTATCTGGGCACTTAGACATGTTTAAAAATTTAAGGCGTCACCATGCCATCTCAACTATGGAACACATTTTCTGAAAGATCTTCATATTGATATTCTATGGACGAAATTTTCGATATAAAAATATGGCTTGTCTCCCTCTCTACGTTAACCGCGCGCTTTTTCACCGTATGAGAGCGAACTCTGTCAAAATTATTTATTATTTGTTTTCTGTTCGTCAATAATTTTACTCGACTTTGGGCTACAAAAATAATTTAATTTGTGTTTTCTAATGTAAGATCAACATTATCTTGTAACATCGTCTAAATTTGACCAATGTGAGTGCGCAATCCGGAATTTGAACTGTAAAAACATTTACAAATCGGTTCAGAACTGGAACATAAAAGATTTTCCATTTGCAATCTATCTTTCCGTAAATCTGTCGGCCGGAACGCTAGTAAGCCGACAAGACGTTAAACTTCTTGCATGCAAAGGAATTACATTTCTGATTTTAGGATGAAATCTTTTTAAAATTCTGTCCGATTACATTAAAATTGTGAAGTCCTTCCTTCCAATCGAAAACGTTTTCTTTTCCAGATATTTTCTCCGTCAATTGTCCCAGTATTTCAAAACAATGGCATCCGAAGCGTCATTAAAAAAACTCTGGGAGAGCAAAACCTTGTCGAGAGCGAAATTACCCGACCTGAAACAATATCTCAAATCCGTTGGTCTGCCCATGAACGGTGACGCTGCCAAGCGAGTCAGTATGTACATGGACGTAAAATTCATGGATCTCTTCGTCATGCAAGATGGTCAGAAGACCACCCCGTTCGAACTGAAGCAACCTGAGTTACGGAAAATTGTGGCACAGCTCGGAATGGACCCGACAGGCGATAAAGACGAACTGCATTCCAGTTTGATTGAACATTTGAAAGCAAAAGGTAAGACTAACGCTTCTGGTGATGCCGCTGGCAGTAGTTCGGGAAGTAATTCGAACGAACCACAAGGAATCATCGTTGCCAAGCAAATATTGGAAATGCAATCCGACTATCAATCCATTTTGTCTGCATCCGGAATAAATATTACAACCGACTCTTCAGTGGCAACGATGAGAAAAGCATACCTCAAGCTTTCGCTGCTTATACATCCTGATAAATTGCAAAGCATCTTCCCGGATGCAACAAAGGCTTTTCAATGTTTGGTCAATGCGTATGAAAGACTCTCTCAACCTGAACTCTTTCTGGAAGAGGAGGAAGAAGACAAAAAGAAAAAAGTGATGCGATCAAATGACGACTGCCATCGTACACAAGTATTCTGTCCTCGTTGTAAAGCTGAGTGGGGATTACCGGACAGCGGAGTGGAACCGTACGATTACAATTTCATGATGATGGGACTAAAAACCTATAATTGTGCTCTCTGTCTCTTCGACTACGGATGTATGACCGCTATCCACAAGTGCCCTTTCTGTCGAAAAGAATTCGAATATCATCCCGACGACTACCATCGCAAAATCAAATGCTCGAATGGCAAATGCAACAAGCCATTTGGATTCTTCATATTTCACATTTCCGATCGTAGAGAGCGTGAATATCGTCAAGAGATACGGGTGAAACGGGAGAAAATCCTTAAAGAAAAGGAACAACTTGCTGAACGCGAGAGACGAGCACAGTCTCGACAATCAAAAACTGATCCGAAGGGCAAAGAGAAGCTGTTCGTAATGAATTTGTTGGACAAATGCCCACGGTGCGGTGAGGAATTGGAAGAAGACGGTTTAAACATACGATTCGATCATCTGAAAGGTTGCAAGGATAAGGCGAAAATAGCCGCTTACGAAAAGCGACTCAAGGAAGAGGAAGAAGTTGCTGATGCGAAAAAGAAACTGCAAGAGAAGGAAGAGGAAGTACAAAACGTTCAGTCGTGGGAATACTTGGGCGGAAAGACCACCGAAATGTGGCTTCTAACTGAGAAACAGCTTCAAAAAATGTGCGAATCCTATAAATTGGATAGCACCGGCAGTAAGGACGAGCTCATAGCTAGAATCGCACGGCATCGTAATTCGCTGGACTCCAAACGAATGCTGACGCAAGGTGAGAGTGGCGACGATGGCCCGGCAAAGAAGAGAATGAAAATAACGCTACAGGATCTTCCGTCGAATTTGGAGAGTATGAGTGTCGCTCAGCTCAAATGCGTTTGTGCATCGTTCGGTATTTCACCTCACAAAACCAAATCAGCCATCATCGGGCAGCTGGAAAAGATGGTGCATGGAAATGAAGAATTTTTGCAGATCACCGACGGAAAGAAGAAGAAATAGTAGAGACGGGAAATGAAACCTCTGGCATTTAAGGTTTTTGAAATAAATTTGTTCGATTAACAGAAAATCGATTTTTTACTCTACCACCAAAGAACGACGGAAATTACTTTATACGAATAGTACGAATATAATGAGAGTAGGAACGATAAATCTTTGGTAGCTGGGTGTACTCCCTTAAGTAGCTAAACAATTTCGGAAATGAAACAGGAAAAAGAGGCGAAAGAAAAACAAACTCACCATTTAAGTCACGAAGAAGAGAGTGGTGCTCCAAACGTTTTCTTTTAATTTTATTTCGTAAACTAATAACATTTTACTAAATTTTGTATACAAGAGACCTGTGCTATTTTCCACTTCCAATTATTAAGGAATCGTTTGGCCGAAATTTCTTTTGAACTTTTTTGCTCCGTCGAATTTTGCCTATTACGTTCTTAATTTTACGAATTTATTATCGTATGAGGTACCATTAGAAGCGTCTAATGAAACTCTACAACAATATAGGAATATAAAAGGACAAAAGACCCATCTTCAGTGTGAAATCAATGAAAGAAATTTGAAGCTTCACAATTTTCCCTTAAATTGTTGCTGCTACTCGTAGATCGAGCGTTGCAATCTGAATTGATAGGGGCGATAGCTGATCGTATTCTGCATTAAATAAGCGAAACTTGTAGTGGATCAAAATCCCATCTTCAGTGTGAAATCAATGAAAGAAGTTTGAAGCAAAAATGGGAATTTGACACTGAGGATGGGTTTTTCGCAGAAGAGGACCGAATGTTGAGAAACGAAATCAATGTCCTGTTCGAAATCAATGTGGATCAATGAGAAATTATCATAATGAGGAGGTCAGGTCTGGCTCAGATATTCTTCACATTCAGAAAATGCAGATCAAGCAGATCTTTAAAAATCTCGGTCCGATCACCTATTAGTGTTTAACCAAAATTAGAGTCGGACAATCAGTCTGTTTGGGATATAGTCCCGCATCAAAAATTTCTTTTCACTAGAAGATAATCTTAAAGTATGCTTTATGGCTCTTCCACGTAAGAAAAAAAAATAGTATTCTTCATCCCGAAACGATAAATACATAGATCTCCCGCCAAAGTTAACTTCTCCATCTCCACTCGCTATTCACCACGGTGTCAAAGTGAATGAGTGTGTGTCGTGTGTGACGATCTGTCATGTTTGTTACCGGCCTGGGCCATTCATTTGTTGGTTTATATGGTTTATATATCGATCATTATTTTTTAATAAAATGCGATTTGTGCATGAGGTGAAAAAACTTATTTGTTTCCTACTAAAGTCAAGGTAAGACTTTTTGTTTTATTCGGAATTTTTAATGACATAACTCACATAACTACTGTCCCAAGAATGATACGAAATTCGGAAGCTGATGAAACGTTCGAAGATATTGAATCCTGTAAATATATTGCACTCAATTCTAAACTAAAATGTATAATGGTTTGCGCCAGAGCTAACGTAATCTACGCCGATATTGAATCCCAACAAAAATCTCTTCGAGAAAAGTGTGACGCAGTCTTTGTAGTACAACTTCTAAAATGAATGATATCGCTAGAGTTGACGCTTTCAGCTTCGTTACTCAAAAATTAAATTTTACACCCAATTTTAGTTCAAACAAGCTGGCTTCGTTTTTCTCATCATCTGCCAAATAAGTTTTACCAAAAAAAAATTTGACTGGAAACAACCAAAATTGTACCAAAAAAATCTGCGTCGCATGTGGCAGATAAATTTTCTTGCTGGTCTGTTCCTGAACATTTGCCACTTTGCGACGCAGATTTTTTTGGTAAAATTTTGGTTGTTTCCAGTCAAATTTTTTTTGGTAAAAATTATTTGGCAGATGATGAGAAAAACTAAGCCAGCTTGTTTGAACTAAAATTGGGTGTAAAATTTAATTTTTGAGTAACGAAGCTGAAAGCGTCAACTCTAGCGATATCATTCATTTTAGAAGTTGTACTACAAAGACTGCGTCACACTTTTCTCGAAGAGATTTTTGTTGGGATATCAGTCGTTTCAGAAGTTTTAGAACACTGCTTTTTATAACAGTTTATAACAGAAAATCGAAAGTTTGACGAAAATCGAAAATTTGACGAAAATCGTCCACCATTCAAGAAATATCTCCAAAACCCCAATTGAACCACCCATTTCCAACTTTCGACATTTTTCACATATGCCCCTCTGTTCCGATTTTTTAATTATTTTTTTGTTCGAATCGTGTTACGAATACCTTTCATTTGATAGGTCGCACGCCTCTGTAGGTTTCAATACAGCTAAGCTACAGCCGAAAACGCGCTCCCGACCCTCGAAAACCACACTCAGAAACCACTTCGAGGCCAATAAAACAAAATTCTGGTTTTTCCTGGGGTAATGGCGTATCACATATTCATTTTTATGCCCACCCTGAGACTCCAGAAAAATTTCATGGAGATTGGCTGACTGGTTTCCGAGATCGACCGTCGATAGATAGATAGATAGATAGAGATAGAAACATACAGAGTAAGTTGAAAGATTTTGATTGTTTGAGAAAAGTCAATTTGGTGTATTTTGTATGAAAAGTGACCAATTTCAAAACGATGTATCTCCGGCAATTTTAAACCTATATAGTCGAGTGATAGCTCGTTTTGCTCGTATTTGAAGCGAGAATATGATAGAATATGTTTTATGGTGATATAAACCAAAGGGTAGAAACTGAAATGTTCGGCTATATATAGTTGCCGCGTCTCAAAAAAATTTCTCCGTCCTTTTTTTGGAAGTTAGACTCTGGACATGATCGAATTACCGTTCTCAAGGAATACCAGTTCTGACACCACAGGTATTTTTGTTAAGTTTTTTTTTTGAAAATCAAAGATTTTTTTGATTTTTTATTCTGTATTGGTAGCAACTTCTGTCCAGTTGTATTGATTGTATGGAGGATCTGTGCAATGCAGCGGGCGATTTAACAAAATTACGCGAGGTGGAAGTAAAGCATCGCATGATATTAAATAAGCTGTAATTACATATTTCGCCGAAAACATTTTCATTTGAAAGGATGCCAACCACAGAATTTAACATTCGTTTGCACAAAGAAGAGAGTGGTGCTCCAAACGTTCTATTTTTATTTTATTTCGTAAATTAATAACATTTCACTAAATTTTGTGTTTTAACAAGAGACCTGTCCCATTTTCCACTTACAATTATTAAGGAATCATTTGGCCGAAATTTCTTTTGAACTTTGTTGCGTTTTTTGCTCAATCTCTTTGGGTTCATCGATTTGATCCACCGAATCTATATTATTGTCGGTTGGACTGCTTACGTTAAGCACTTCATCCAAATCGTCGTTTTCATCGTCACCAGATTTATTGTACACGGTCGGATATTTGGAAAAGCATTCCTGCATCGTTTTGAATGCGTCGAAGCAATCCGATCCCTTGGGACTCTCTTGACTGAAAAAAGAAACCAAATTGAAATTACTGGATTCGGTTCTATGAAGTATTTCTGAATGAGCCGACGTTAGTCTGGGCTCGAAACGATCCCAGCGTTTAGCTGCAGACAGTCATGCGCTAAATTGAGAGCAACTAAATTCTCTCGAAACTGAACTTTACCTGTAATGAAAACATGAGAACGCATCCCGAAATTCTACTCCACAAGGTCCTGTTGCCATTCCGCCGAGGCACGGACAATTCCAATTGATATCACCAGATTCCAATATGAGTCCAGGCGCCGGTTCTGTAGGTGCTAGCTGAAATGAAATGTTCTCAATGCAAAACATGAAAAATGTCCAATGTTAATGATCCATTACCTGCACAGTGCTCGGTGTGGAGTGGTCTTCCTTCGTAGCGAATATGACTTTATCTTTGCCAAAGTCTTTGCACAGTGACATTTTTGATCGATCGATTTGACTATGACCACGACGAATCCAATAATGATAACAGTACCGGCGATGCGGTATTAACTTTGATACAGCAGGGGATTTCTTGGAATGATGAAATCAAAGTGAGAGCAGCACGGAGCTTAACGTAATAAGCACTGGGCACACGTATTATTGCACGCTGATTGTTTTGATCAAATTTCAATATGTCAACTGTTGTATGGCCACCGATTTCACCGAAAACCGTTTGCAATGATTGATCAATTTTTCCTTTAAAGTAAGTGGGTAAAAGCAGCTCTGGTCGACTATCTGTGTCACTGTTGAAAGTATGATTTTTTTTGTTTTAATGGTTAAATGTTTGGCCATAACCTCCAAATGATTCGGTGGCAATTTGTAGCGGTAATTTTAAATATGTACTTACAGTGATACGTCTAGGTAATAGTATCCAGTCATATTACAGGAAACTCACACGAAGAGATGACATTTTTGTGTTATTTCCATTCAATTCGACTGCAACTGAGCACATTATGCAATTTTATTTATAAGATTTTACTTCTTACACTTTCACGAAGAAGGTTCTAGGCCTTTTTGCTCATATGATTGATATAAAATTCACTAGATGCACCAAACCGTCTGAACCATGGAGCCGTGAATAGAAAAATAATTTCGAAATCACCAATCTCATAAATCTGTGTCGCATCTGATTTTGTTTCCTTAAAATTTGCGTACTGATAAATAGGGTCCATTTGTTAGAGTCTTGTAAATGTGATATTAAAAAGTCTTTGTCTTTTGATCGGTTGATATTTCCTTTTTAACGAATGTTACAGGATTTGAAAGAATCTACGTTATACCTACGCACTCCAAGAACAGGTAAAAGATCAGAATTTAAATAAGAGGCCTCCATGACGCAGTAGTCAAAAATTATTATATAAATTCAGTGGAGCAATCAATTCCCAATTTTTTTCTTTGCATTTTTGTAATTAAACGCTCGTAAAACATCTGAAAAAGAAAAAAAATGGGAATTTATTGAATTTTTTGGAATTAATTCCCAAATATTAGGGAAGGTTCTTTTGCTTGTGCTTTCAGTGCTTTGGTTACAAACTTCTCAATTGAATAAAAAAAAAAAAAATCAAAAACGCTGAAATAAATGTTTACCCTTCTTACTGTTAACAGTTATTGGGCCTAAGAGGTAAATACGGTAAATCGGTTCTCCCGATTTCACACAAACAAAAAAACCGACGACACACACAGTAGGTGAATTTTTTACATGTAAATACCAAGGTAAATATAGTGAGGAGGTAATGCCATATATAACCGAATCAGATGTGTGGTGGCACGAAAATTCGGTACAAACGCCATCTCATACCTTCGTTGAAAGCAAAAAATGAAATAGAAAGTCGGGCCATCTGTTGTGAGATAGTGAAAATATTTTTGCAAGTAAATCATAGTCAACCATTTAAAAAAAAAGATGTCAGTGGCATCGACCTTATGTGCTAGGCCGCGCGTCTGAATGTCATCACCTCCTCACTATATTTACCTTGGAAAATACAAAGTATATAAACAGTGAAGGTAATATATGCAAATATGCAAATAGTGTTTATCTGCCTAGAGCAATAATTTCCCACTTATCCCTCTAGAGCATTTTTGTTTATCTCGGTATATATGTTTTCGGCAGATAAAAAAGTGTATGTACCTCTTACCAAAATTGTTATCTTGACTTGTGACCATTACAGTTCTTGCCTTCTGCTCAAAACAAACGAAGCATTGAAAACGTGTTTTGGTCCTAGTTTTCATTGACAGATGCAGCAGTCGCGATTTTGAATAGAAAAAGTTCTAACTTCATGTGGCAATTTCGAAAATTTCGTCATGAAAAAAAGGACCAAAACACGTTTTCAATGCCTCGTTTGTTTTGAGCATTTTCCGCTCGACCAGAAATGCCCACACGTCTCGATAACAATTTTAGCAAGAAATGCATAATCTTATATTACTTGTTTTCGATGTATGAGTTAGCACGTAGGGGATATTGCTCGAGCAGGCACTTTAGGCACGCCGGAAAGTGCTAAGGAGGTCGAGGAATACCTCCAAATAATTTCTAAAAATTAAAAGTAACATTTTTGATTTTTAGAAATTTTTTGAAGGTATTCCTCGGCTCCCTTAGCACTTTTCGGTGTGCCTAAAGTTGACAAGTCACAATAACCGGCAACGTGTTAAAACACAAGACACAAACAATCGCGAACGGTAGCTCTTATCACAAAAGCCTCTAAATTTCTCACTTGTCAATTCGGTGTTCATGCTAGGAACAGTGCTGTGGTTGAAGTGACCGCTCACTTCATCAATGAAAGTACCCATATGGTCTGTCCATACAAACCGGAGCAAATAGCGATTTCAAATTTAAAAAAAAAAAACAAGGAAAATCATTGAAAGGTGAGTTTGTTTATATGAAATCGCTATTTCCTCCGCTCCACACAAATTTTAACATCAGACTATACGAGTAAACTTCGTCAACTTTCAATGCACTTCACGCCAGAAGAATCGAAAGGCATTGAAATAAGATGGCTCAGTTGGCTCTGGAAGTAAATAATAGTGAAAAACGTCAACACACACCAGACGCACTTCAAAACACTCGCACTAAAATAAAAATAAGTTTTTCCAATTTTTAAGTGATCAAGCGGGACAATCTCTTGTTCAATTCAACAAAAATATGAGTAGTACGTGGTATATTTATCAATATTCGTCGTATTAGTAATAGCACCCCCGATCTGTGAATCCATTCTTTTTTCATTTGTTATCAAATTAGTCAACCAAGTATGATTAATTATGTTTACGGTAGTATTTACTGTCAATTAGAGTCAACCCGTTTATCAGACACAAAGACTTAAATCAAGTCCGGCTCCTAAATGAAAACTCTTATTAAGTCATTGTCAGTAAAATATCTGAGGTCAACGACATGCTGTCTAGGCAACATTCTGTACGTCACACTCAAAGTTGTTTCTCAATTCATATACTCTGAGCCGGACACATCACCATTACTGCACGAGCATACTAACAGACATATTTATTTTCAGGTGATGACTCCGGGAACGCATCAAAAGATTCTAAGAATGAAGACACTGACGCATTGAAGCCTGAAACAACGGTAGAGGAAACGTCAGACCAATCGAAATCCGAAGCAGTACAGGAATCGAATGTAGAATCTAATGAAGAGTCAACGTCAGCAATGGATCCAGTCGAAAGAATCAGATTGCTGCTAGAACAAAAATTAGGATTGAGTGTCAGTTCCGTCAGTTCGGAAACAGTCGACCATGGATCTCGGCGGGTAACTCTTTTGATCAAATTGAAAACATTTCCTGATTGTAATTCAAATAACTTACAGATCCTGGAAACCGTTGACTTTAAAGGATTGATAAAGCACTGGAAAAGTGGAGGTTTTAAAAAGATAATCACGATGGTTGGTGCTGGAATATCTACATGTGAGTTCTAAGTCTTGGCAAATCGAATACTTTAAAACATCAAAATTCCTTCTATTAACACAGCCGCTGGTATACCCGACTTTCGGTCTAAAGGCACCGGACTCTATCACAATTTAAAGAAGTACAATCTTCCATACCCCACGGCTATATTTGAAGTAGACTATTTTCGGAAACAGCCCAAACCGTTTTTCTCGCTGGCCAAAGAACTGTATCCCGGAAAGTTTAATCCCACTCCCTGTCACTATTTCGTAAAACTCTTGAATGAGAAAGGACTGCTACTACGACATTACACCCAGAATATTGATACTCTTGAGCGCATAGCAGGAGTACCTGGCGATAAACTGGTTGAGGCCCATGGAACATTTCATACGAATCATTGCATCAACAAAAGGTGCAGAGAAGAGTATTCGATGGAATGGATGAAAGGTAAGAAGATGCATTGTTTGGGACAACTTGTCAGACTCAGTTTATTTTAATTCTGTTGTTCAATTAGAGAAAATTTTCGAAGACATCATACCCAAATGTGAGAAATGTACTTCGCTTGTCAAACCGGACATAGTGTTTTTCGGCGAAAATCTACCCGACAGATTCTACACTCTGCCGCCAAAGGATTTCAAAGAATGTGATTTACTCATTGTCATGGGAACATCATTAGAAGTGCAGCCATTCGCTTCATTAGTACATCAGGTCAACGACAATTGTGTCCGACTGTTGATCAATCGAGAAGCGGTTGGCAAAGCATCATTTCCATTTTCAGACGATGGGTTCCAATTCGATTCGCCTGCGAATAGGCGAGATGTTGCCTGGTTGGGTGACTGTGACGATGGAGTCAAAGCGTTGATTGCTGAATTAGACTTGACTGATGATTTTGATAAATTGATGAAAGAGGTGAAGGACAAGAAGTGAAAATTTGTTCCAAAATGTTTGTCCACTTGATGCACTATCGTTTTGCGCTAAAACACCCGGGGCACTGTTTTTTTTTAAATTTTTGCTAACAGAATAAATTATTGTCTTGTTGAATAGTTTCGGGTATTTAATTTGACTGGAGGAAGAATTGGTGTTCCATGCGTCGTTACCAGAAAATACGTAGAAATCCGGATGGCCAAATGACACAACCAAATGCAGATTTTTGCGAATTAGAAACGTTTATAGTCCATTTAAATCTCACACATTTTAAAATTGTTGCATTTAACAACCGAAATGAAATTTTCAAATTTTAATCTCAATCGCGTCCAGAGGATGAAACAAAACCGCAAAGCTTCGACTACCGAAACCTTCGTCTTAGTAGCTTCGGCCAAAGAGACAGTAATTCAACGGCTTTTTCGTACACGCCGGATTGATACACTTATCGGTTGGCAATATTGCAGCTGGCTGATCGAATGGTATGCATAGCGATTTGGCGCCCATGGTTAACTGTCCGATTTCGGCTTCACCTTCAGCGCTGAAAATTTTTTCCGATTAATACACAACGAATGCTGACATTTTAATCAATTCAGTCAACTTACACCGCACTTTGATCCTTGATTGTGGTCTCGCAATCGATTTCACCGCAAAATGGAGCCAACAGAACGTTCTTCTTGTCTAAATTCAGGCAGAAATCCTTCCAATCCTTCGTCACTACCGAATGGCTATCAAAATCTTCCTTTGCCTTTCGGAACAGATTCACCTGAATTTCATCCAACACCTGCGCCACACTCTTGGAAATATCAGCCCGCTGAACCGTACTCTTTTCATTGGTATCACGACGAACCAGGACCACTTGATTCGATTTCATGTCTTTCGGTCCGAGTTCGATGCGAATCGGGACACCTTTCAATTCCCAATGATTGAACTTCCATCCGGGTGAATAATTATCGCGATAGTCGCCTTCGACACGAACACCAGCCAATTTCAGTGTCACCTCCAGTTCGTTACAACTTTTCTGAAGTGCTGCACGATCAGCATCAGTTGAATTAACAGTGATTCCGCAGGGAACAATGATGGCTTGAACACTGGCAACTTTTGGCGGTAATACTAAGCCCTTGTCATCACCATGTACCATGATCATAACACCAATTGTTCGAGTGGTGAGACCCCATGAATTCTGGTAAACAAACTCCTTTTCCTGCGTTGTCGGGTCTTCGTACACGATATCAAACATTTTCGAGAAGTTCTTTCCCAAGTGATGACTGGTAGCACCCTGAATTGATCTACCGCTAGCCGATATAAAGGCTTCGACAGTTGTGGTGTAATCACCTCCGGCAAATTTCTCCTTTTCGGTTTTACGTCCTTTGCGCACTGGGATCGCCAACAATTCTTCGTAAATTCGTGCGTACAAATCTGAAAATTAATTTTGGTTAAAAGACTTTGCAAGTGACGGTTGTAACGTAGGCTGACTTACCTAATATTACAAGCACCTCTTCTTCCGCATCCTTTTTGCTAGCGAATGCAGTGTGTCCTTCCTGCCACAAAAACTCTCTAGTACGTAAAAACGGCTGTGGATGCTTGAATTCCCAGCGTACAACATTCGACCATTGATTCAGTTTTAATGGCAGATCTCTGTATGACTGAATCCATTTTGCGTATGCGGGATACATAATTGTCTCCGATGTTGGACGTATAGCAATTGGCTCGGCCAAATCAGAATCACCTGATTTTGTGACCCATGCAACTTCTGGCGAAAAGTCAGCGATGTGAGATTTTTCCTTCTCTAAAGCCGACTTCGATACAAACATTGGGAAGTAGACTTCTTTGACGCCAATTTTTGTTATTTCCTCCGTGAACCAATTTTTAATGACGCTCCATATTGCCATCGACCAAGGACGAAGAATGTAACAACCAGATATGTCGTAGTATTCGATCATTTCGCCTTTGGTTAGAATTTGACTGTACCAATCTGGCAGATTTTCATCCTTTTTAGCTTCGAGTCCTAATCGTGTTTGCTTTTTCAATCCTGTTCCATCATCCTTAGCATCACCAGCTGCCTTCGGAGCGGCCTTAGGTTTTGGAGCCTCTTTCTTCTCTTTCGGTGCTGCCGCTTTTGGTTTATTGTCCGCGTTCGATTTTGTATTTCCGCGACCAGCGACTGGGAAATCTGTACCCGTCAGTGTCTTGTATTGACCTTTCAATTCAAGCAACAATTTTACGGCTTCATCAACTTTGTCTTTTGCTGCTCCGGACGATTTCAAAGTTCTAACGAGGTCTCCTTGAGCTGTAATTTTTTCAGTCAAAACTTCCTTTTCACCCGAAGGTGGTGAAGGGGCAGATTCCATTGCTTTTGGAGCTGCAACCGTTGGTGCTGCACTAGGAGTCCAATCTTTTCCAGTGGAGGCCTTAAATTCTGCTTTCAAAGCCAGTAAAGCTTTAACTTCAGCGTCGACGGCAGCCTTGGCGGCTTTCTTTGATTTCAAATCTCGGACTTTATCACCTTGAGCAACAATTTGGTCGTGTATTGAAGTACTCTGTGATGTTTGAGTAACTGGAGGTGGAGCTTCAACAGTTGATGCTACAGTAGGAGTCCAATCCTTTCCAGTGGAAGCCTTAAATTCCGCTTTCAAAGCCAGTAAAGCTTTAACTTCAGCGTCGATGGCAGCTTTGGCGGCTTTTTTCGATTTCAAATCTCGGACTTTATCACCCTGAGCAACAATTCGGTCGTGTATTGAATTACTCTGTGATGTTTGCGCTGCTGGTGGTGGAGCAGTTTGAGTTGTTGATTCAGGCTTCCAGTCAGCACCGGTAAGTGTTTTATAATCGGCTTTTAAACTGAGCAGTGTCTTGACGGCAGTGTCGATTTCCGGCTTAGGTGCTTTCTTCGCCTTTAGATCTCTGACTAAGTCACCTTGTTTTTTGATCTTTTCGTTCAATTCGGAAGAATTGTTACTACTTGCTGGGGCTACAGGTTCAGCAGCAGTCGGCACCACACAGCCAGGCTTCCAATCTTGTCCCGTTGCGGTCTTGTAGTCAGCTTTCAGAGACAGCAAAGCTTTTACTTCGGGATCGATCGTTGCTTTGTCAGCTTTTTTGGCCTTTAGATCGCGTATTTTTTCGCCTTGAGCAACAATCTTGGCATTGATTGCGTTTGCGTCACCAGTACCAACGTTGACAGTTGTAGCTGGTTGTGCTGCTGCTGATGTTGCTGGTTCACTGTCCGGTTTCCAATCTTTACCGCTTAAATTTTTGTATTCGGCTTTCAGAGCTAGAAGCACCTTAACAGCCGAATCAATATCTGCTTTGACTGCTTTCTTTGTTTTTAAATCTCGTACGATGTCTCCTTGTTGTTTGATTTTCTCGTTAATGTCGCTTGTATTATTAGCTGCTGGTTTCTGGAAAGAGAAATGAAAATATTTGAGATTCGATTCGAAAATCCATTTTTATTACGAAGCAATCAGATAAAATGAAAATAAATTTAAGAACTGATCAATAGGTGCGAACATTCCTCAAACACTACCCGAGAATTCGTTGTATGATCTATCGCAGGTGATTCAATTCGACTAAAAAATGAATTACAATGGAACACACCGAAAGGCACTTTTCATATAGGAAATGCAAACTGTTTACGTTGCAAAGTGACTTACGCAAAGTGAAAATTAATTGCCAAAAAGACGAACAGAATTTGAATAAATTTCAACTCAACCACACAACCGATACACACAAAAATTTTGATTCCAATTCAAACATCTTATCAAAATGCCACATTGAACATTATTGTCAATTCCACCTAAATGAGAAGTTATAAAAACCGTTCGATAGTTTCATAACAACGTCGAAATATTACACACGTTTCTTCATTTCTTTTACTTCTTTCGTTTCTGTGTTGTTGTTCTCTCTTGTTGATGATGGGACTGGTGTTGCCTTTCACTTTGTTATAATTGTAATGTATGCGGCGTTTGAGAGAATCAAACAAAGGCTGAGCTTAGGTTTAAAAAAAAAATTGTTCACAAAAAATGCATTAATTGGAGGTGCCTTATTCGATGAGAGAAACACTGACTAGTTTTGTATGCAACGAATATTGCTGACAAAGTTGAATTTATGGAAATTGAAAAAAAATATGACCAATCGTGCTATAGGTACTGGGACTATCAATTCAATCAATTCGACATGTAGGTCACTATTTTTACGCACTTTTCACCGATGGTCACAAAAGTCACAATAGGTATAGTAACTTCTGGTTTATAGGAGTTTGTCGAATGATAATTTTGTCTGCCAAAGTTGGAACTCATCTTAGCTATAGAATGACAAAGGTCAACCTTCTCCAGCCTGCGTTGCTGAAGCAGACAGTATTTCATAAATATTGGGACAGTTTCATCACATCAAAGATTTGTTTTTGTTCATGCAGAATTTCACAATATTTATCGATATTTTCAAAGGTTAAGTTTTCGTATAGGACAGACCTCGCGTTCAAGGCAAGTTTGGTTTTTGGTATAACTGTAAACAATCAAGGTCTTTCACTAGGTTCAAATGATATAACTGATTCGGTAGATACCAAGGTTTGTCGATCAAAATCAGGAGACGTAATAAAGACGTAAGAACTAAGATATCCTCGACTTCATATTGCATAAGTAAAAGTAATATTTGCGTAAGATCCCAGCACTGTTTTTGAATATTTCCGAATATATCGTAGACTGCCCGTTTGCACAGTTTCATGAGTTTTTCTTTCGCTTGTTCTTCCACATGATGATTTGCCAACCGACAAAAGAACAAAAGAAAATCATAGAATACTCACCGCTGTTTGTTTTGCCGGTGCAGTCTCTTTATTCGCTGCAGGTGCTTGAGTCGATGGCTTCTCTTTGCCATCAGGAACTTCCAGTAAAATAATCGGAGATGTGACTCCGGTGTAAATGCTGGGTGGAGCATAAGCTCGATCGACTTTGAAATATCCACGTCGTTGGAGTTGAATGATATCGCCCTTCTTGCATTTCCTCAGTTCAGGATCGCCAATCATTTCAACTTCGGTCTGGAAAAAGGAAGGTAAATTTTCAATGAAATTGTGTATCGATCAAATGACAGTAATGTTGAATTTACCCTGGTCTGATGGCCGATATAGTTTTTGAAGTCTTCGTCCCTGCCCAAAACTGCTTTACTGATGATATGTTCGAAGAACACGCAGTAAGTTGGTGTAAATTCATCAGTAGTTTCGCACAACCAAGTTAGTTTGACCGTTTTCTTGAAATCTTTATTGTCCAACTTAAGGCTGGCGTCGATTGACACAATTTTTCCATCTTTCCTGTTAATCTTGTTGATCAGCAAATTGCCCCAATTGATAAAGGTGGCCAATTCGCCTTCTTTCAACGATTCAGCATCGACGTAATCAATCAATATGCGTGGACCGAACCAAACCGTTTTCATTCCAACATCGACATTCTTCGGATGAGCTGGCACATCAGATTTTTCTTGAACCGCACCGGCGACATTGACAACAACGTTGTTTTTATCGACCGCTGTGTATCTCGGAACAACAGGGTCAATCACTTTCTTGTTGAATGCCCAGATCTTGTCCCATTCCATGAACACCACCGATTTACTCGATCCCTGAGCGATGATAAATTCCTTCAGACCTTGAACGGTCATACCACGACGCAATATACCGCGAACCGTTGGAAACCGAGGATCATCCCAACCGTCCACCAAGCCTTCTTCTACGAACCAGGTGAGTTTTCGTTTCGACAGAACGGTGTTGGTCATATTCAGACGACTGTACTCCCAAATGTATGGACGGCGTAGCTGTAATGCTTCGATGAACCAATAGAATTGGTCGTCTCTACACGAACGCAATGGGGGAAAACGAAATTAATTTCAACGACCGATTTATCGGAATAAGTTCTCGGCAATTACCTGTCATGATACTCCATGGTACGCAGGGTATGAGTCACGTTTTCGATAGCATCAACAATCGGACAAGCAAAATCGTACGTTGGATACACTCTAAAAGGAAAACTTGATCAGTTAAGTCCAGGGTATTTAGTCAATGAATACACGAACTTGTATTGCGTTCCCGTCCTCGGATGAGGTTCATTTTTGCAACGATAAATTGTTGGATCTCTGAGACAGCCATTCGGTGATGACATGTCGATTTTGGCACGAATACAGCACTTCTGACCAGTTGCCGTACCCTTCAGCATCTCACCCCACATTTGGAAGTTTTTCTCGACACCTGAAAGAGATAACCGGTCGTTACAGTGATGAACAAACTGTGCAAACAAATCACAGTATCTTACTGTTGCTTCTGTTGACCGATTCGGTTCGTTGTTCACGTTCCTTTTTCATGAGTTCCGGCTCGGTGTCATCCGCGTAGGCTTTACCATCTTTCATCAGTTTCTCGCAGTACTCCAACATCAAGTCGAAATATTGTGACGTGTGCGTAAACAAGTCTGGTTTGATTTCGAGCATTTCCAAATCCTCCAGAATAACCTTCTCGAATTCAACGTTCTCCTTTGCCGGATTGGTGTCATCGAATCGCATAATCAATTTGCCATTAAACGCTTGCTGATAGTACTGGTTCAGTAATGCCGCTTTGGCGTGACCGATATGCAGATAGCCAGATGCTTCAGGCGGAAAGCGTACAATGACTTTTCCCATTTCCGCTCCGGGCAAATCAACAAATTTCCCCTCTTGCTTCCGTTCGCCGGATTTTTCAACTTTGGCCGGTGGTTTTGTCACTTGTCTCGCATCGGCTGGCAGATTTTTGATCACACTCTCAACGAATGGCTGCGAACGAATCAAATCGTACCATCGCTGCACATGATTCGGTAGACTAGTTTTAGCTTCTTGAAGGACTAGAAATATTTCGTTGAACACCGACAAGTCGGCTATGGTGAGCTTATTGGCAACCAAATAGGTCAATGGAGCTAGACATTTCTGCAGGTAGTCCAGTTTCGATTGAACATTCGATTGAAACGTTAATGAGAATGTCAACCAGTGATCGACTTGAGTTCGTTCAGCCGGTGACTTGCCATACAATTCATATTTCAGTGCTTCACGGGCCAATGCCCGAAGAATATCGTTGGTGGTATTGCATACCAGTTTTGTGTTGTTGCGAAAAACGATCGATGTTTCGGTGCTCCATGTATTTTCAGTGGGAACGGTATCTTTAATCAATTCGGCAACGATAAGACCACCTAAAGACCAGATACACGGAAATGATGCAATTTGAAGCAATTAATTAAATTATTTTTCTATCTCCTCACCGATTGGCGGACGTTTCAAATTGGATGTAAGTTTGATTGACATCTTGTTGGTCAAATTTCAGGATACGTAAAATTGCAGTATTCTTGTGGGATTCAACAAGACACGTTAAAGCATTTAACCTCTCTCAGAAGAAAAAGGTGCTGTTTGAAATGTCAAAATAAAATACTCCGTCGACGAATAACTATCGAACGTATGTTCAACATACACGTATGCCAACACTGACTTCAGTTGCTTTTCAGTTAAATTTGCTGGGAAATATAGGATTGATTTGTCGTTTGAATTTTGTGTTCTATTCATAAAGATAAACCTGAAGAGTTAAGTATGCTTCCAATTTATCAATAAACACGTTCATGTTCTTACTACAGAGTGTTAAAAGAGAGTAGAAAATCGAACTCAGTCAAATTAATTTGTTTTTCCCCTGTTTACATACAAATTTTGCCATATCACCCACTGAGCTCATTTAAATTAACTGGTTTTCCACCCTGTTCTTTCACTCTATAATCTATACACTCAATACAGTGTTAAAAGAGCGTAAAAACAGTGTTAAAAGAGCGTAAAAACAGATGAAAAAACCTATTAATTTAACTGAGCCCGTTGGTTGATATGTGTCAATATAATATTATAGAAAAATGCAATGCCCAGTCACGCAAAACATCACACTCAATTTATACAAAGTGGTCTGTAGCAGCAACAATAACGTAGCGCTAGCGCGTTATTATCTGTTTTCATCTTTACTATACAGTGTTAAAAGAGCGTAAAAGAGAGAAGAATGACCAGTTGCTTAACTGGTTTCGATGGGTGATACGTCAAAATTTGTATGTAAAAGTCCAGTTAACTAGGAACGAACCAGTTAATTTAACTGAGCTCGATGGGTGAACACTCTTTTTGACATTCTCTTTTAACACTATATACGCAAAGTTGGCCTAGGTATACATGGATTCGACTAAAATAATAAAATATTGAAACAAAATCTGACTTGACTTTCGTAATAACAAGCTTTCCCCTGTGGGCTCACCCATGAGATTATTTGAACGTGAGGACTTTGACTTGAATGATCACGAATGAAAATCAAGTCCTAATCCTCCCTTTTCTCTCTCCTAGACACGGTTCATTGTACACCAGAAAACCACCTCACATTTCCTCTTACCTCCGGTACTTTGTGTACGATGAACTTTGTCAGTGGTGGGGCCACTACTTGCATTACTTTGACTTATATACCAGGGACGAGCCAAGGTAACTAACTCAACCACCGTCGTTCGATCTATGTGGTCGGACTAACTACTTTCATAATATCATTATTTCTTGTTCAATATATAATGAAACAAAATCTCGAACAATTCAACTCTTCGGACTCAGTGAGTTTTAGACTCAATACCAAAACTTTTTCATTATCTCTCAATCAAACGCCATGACTCATGACATATAGTCAAGAAAATATTTGAATGTTCGTCGATATGATCTCCTTTGTTGTGTTATATAATCTTCGCGATGTATTTTAGACTTAAATACTTTTATTTTTTTTTTTGTGTAACAAACATTGGATTTCAGTGACATAAACTTTATGAGAAGTATAATTCAGTAATTCAGGCTCAAGACTAGTGAGTCGATTCTCACGATTGTCACGTTTCACTTCAAGTAGCTTTAATTTGTTTAGTTTACTTACAAAAGTCTATTTCTTTTTCGAAAGAACGGCTCGCTGCGATTGTTGCGAACGATACGAACGGCGGTTCTCTACGTGAAATCATAATAATTTTTGACATATCTACAAAAAGAACGTATGTCTGTCAGTATATCGACTCAGCTCCCATGTACAGTGTGTACACCGTATCAAAAAAACGTATTTGTGCGTACGAAAACATTTTAATGGATGGTGGATGAATTTTGATTTGTCAATTATTTTTTTTGTACAAAGAACAAAAAGCGAATTAATTCAAGGAAAAAACAGTGACAATTGGAACAATTTATTGTGAAAGACAAAGTGTTTGAACCAAAAGCTATTTTTGTTGAATGGACTTTGGAACTGTGAAAAACGTCAAGAAAGGTTGATGGTGTTGATCAGCGAAAGTTCCCAATAAATGCATAAGCAATGACAAATGTATCAAAAATGGTTAATAAAAGTGAAGAGACTGTTGCGGAAACGGTTACTAATGGTAAACCAAAGGCAAAGGAAAAACGAAGGTGAGTACTGCGTACACTATGCAATGAATTTTTAACATATTTATTTACGATCAACCAGTTTATTTGGATGATATTAAATACATACATGCATATCACTATGGCCATACTCAATATCGATGTGTTATGACCTGTGTTCGTAATCGAGACAAAAAAAATTCTTCTTTTTTTTCGTAATAATTGTGTTCCCTTAGATATTAATTATTAGACGTAAATTCCATCTTTTATTTGAGTAACTCGATCTTTTGTGGCTAAATATATTACGACAAAATCTGCTCATTATTACACATTACAAAGTCAATAAAAACTTATTTTCGTACAATTACCCGTATTCGACGTACATTATATTTGCCTGCCATATAATGGAATCAGCTCGTAGCTTATAATGTACAGTATCAGCACAACAAATATATGTTGTTGTGATACCAAAACATTTTTTTTGGGAAATCTTTTCATGAATTCTTTTGGTATCTTCTGATAAATTCCCTTTTGTCTGTTGAATAATAAAGACGCTCTTAGTTTTCCATATGATTGGTTGATTGTCTTGATTTTGTGTGTGCTATCTATGGCCTGCCTAATAATCTACTGTGAATACTAATCTTGAAATTTACTCAGAATTTTTACAGATTTTTCTGTTTATTCGTTTATATTAAGGGGATGTTTGGGCGGGAGGAGGACAAACATCATACTCAATGTTTTGTTGGTTTAGTTAAGATTTTTGTTGAAAGAAAGTCGGACAATATTTAAATTGAGTCAACATTACGTTATGACCAGTGAACCAGCTGTACAAGTCGAATGCGAGTGTGTGCGAGCCAATAAGTCACATATTTAATACAAATGAAAATTTAAACAAAAATTTATTTTGGGCTACTGTTAAGTGAACAGCCAATACACATCTAAATTAAGTGGCAACATTTTATATTGTCTTGCTAATTGATAAGATGCGTCTCGTGAGCGCTTAACAGTAAAATGTATCGGAAAAATTGATATTATTGTTGAAAGAAACTTGTGACATAATTAACGTTTCACCAAACCGAAGCTGTTCTCTCTACCAAGGGCATATACTTGATCGGGAAACGAAACCTTTCACTTTCTGTGGATGATGTGATGGGAACAATTCTTAGTCGTATGTCATTGTTATTGTCAAAATCAGAATGTAGACTCGTACACATGAATCATCACAGGAAATGGGAGTTACTTGAACTGTATCCTAATCCTATTATTGTCGATTTCAGTTATTTAATTCGTAAAAGTTCAACTCCTCAGCATATTACAGAATGTGTTTTGAAGTGTTTGTACTTTGGTCCTTTAATTAAAATCACAATTCTGAGAGATCGGATTCGTGAGACAGTTTCACATAATCGCAATCGCAAAAAGTGTCGACCGATTTGAGTTTCGTACATAGACTCTTGCAGAAAATTGCATTGGCCTTTTTATTATTGGTGATAAAGCTTCGCTAATTCTATAGTCCTCTACCGAAATATGTATGCACGGCTTTGTATTAATATCTTTTCAGCTGGAACGGAATTGATCGGAATTCGACTGTCCGCAGATGTTTTGTAATTACAATTTCAGAAGCTGCACTTTTTGAGGATATATCTTGTCTCCACTGTGATTCTATATCTTTTGTCTTTGCGTTGAGACCAAGCTCTGTACTGTCAGCATTATCATAAATGGTCGTTTATTTCTTTCGGTCATAGTATTGACAACATTTTTTATCGCTTACGGTAACAGATGACACAAAATGATATTTTTCTCGGCTTAGTTGGACATGTATGTTCTGTGTAGCCGAACGGAAAGTTTGCAATAAAGTTTAGAATCGGCAAATTTGAATTTCTATTTTAAATAAGAAATTTAGGTTTTGCGATTGGTAGCTGCTCTCGAGACTTATTTGATTAATGATTGTAAAAATAACATTTTTTGTGCTTTACGATCATAATTATAATTCGACGTTAGACGATAGAAAAATTCAAGTTTCAGTACTTCTCAGAGAGACGTATTTGCGGCTGTAACAGTACTTTTCGGTCGCAATCGAATGAGCATGATAGTTGATGAAATTATTGTAGGGTTTGTAGAGTGATAACTTTGTTTATGTTGTTGTAGTTTCGTCTCGTTATGATCCTTAAGGCACAAAAAACGTAGTTCTTAAGTGCCCATTCCACTTAAAAAAAGTACGCCGTGAGAGAGCCGTTAGAGCGCCGTGAGAGAGCAAACTGTCAAATAAACAAAGAAAAATTGAAAAAATTCAATTTTGTCTCTCACACGGAGTACTTTTTTTGGTAAGAGGAAACTAAGCATTAACTCGTGATGAAAGCAGAATTTTTCATCACTCGTAACGAGAAATACTATTTTTCTCTTTCTATACAATAGCGTCAACCAGCAAAGCGAATGAGCTGTGTATAATGGCATCGTAGGCCCGATAACTTCTAACCTATTCTGTTATAATTTATAATAAAATCCTACACCGTCCATGCATCGCAATTTCTTATCCTCGCGAACAAAAAAGAGAAAACGTTGCAAATCGTTTCAATTTTATCGCCTTTTGATTACCATGCATTTGAATACGAATTTAATGAGTCGGTGAGTATAAAAGTTATAAAGTAAATGAGGAAATGCATGCGATGTTTTCTTCATGAAAACCGGCAACCTGTATTGTTCGTCTATTGTTGACATCAACAACTTGCACTCTTGCAGAAAGATAGAAACGAAGTAAAAAGAAAGAATCCTACGATTTCCTTCTCAAAAAACCAAAATAAAGAACACACGTTCTCTTTGTTCTCCGAATATTTCGGTGCTATGTAATAATCTGTCCTGCCTTCTTTCATAACAAATATGTTCTGTTAATTTGAAAGGAAACCTGTGCCTCGTCAAAACAGAATGCAGACGCTTTACATATATAATAGTATTCAAAGTGGATATTCAATATGTAGATACTTCGATAAACACGCAATAACATTCAAATTAACGTCTTTTCGATTCGGAATCGTAAAATAAATCAACAATTTTCAACTTAATTTCGTATGCAAATTTAATTGAATGTTCTTTTTTTCTATGAAACAATATACTCGGTCAAATGTGTGCGAATGGAGAAGTTATTTACGTAAAAGCATGCGAATTCTTTTTTTTATTGGCAAACGCGTGCCAATAGTGTACATTTTAGTTCGATTCTACCCGAACTACATAAATGTTCTCATTTCTAATTGAGATACAGTACACCAAATACCATCTGCATGACTGAATCAAATTATACCGTTGAATACTCGATGTCATTCACAATTCTGACGAGATTGAATTATATAACACGTTGCACATTAAAATCGAATAAAATTGGAATGACCAATACCAATGTGATTTCCAGTTTCGTACAAAATATGTACCCAGAAGCTAGGCAGCATAAACTTGTCTGTATGTAAAGCGTCTTCTTGACAAGAAATTTGTTTGTAAAATCTTTATTGACTTGAACGGATCCGATTTATAAGTAATTTTCAACAAATAATTTTGGTCTTAAACTTCAGAATGTGCTAAGTATATTCTAATGAATTATGTCAGAATGCCTGGCCTAATTTTACACTACCCACAAACGCATCAAACTTTTGCTGTACTAGATTCAAAGGTATTTTGTTTTGTTGTTCATATACGAGATAATACTGTTGCAATGAATCATTGAATGTATTCGAAAAAGGAGTTCAACCTTTTACAAACAGCATTCGTATTGTCCATGTAGTTGCTAGCTGTCGAAGTTCCTGTGTTTGGGTAATTGATTTTCTGAATTTGAAGAAATTTTCAAAAATCTGCCCTAATTTTCCAAAGTTAGCAATGTTCCATTCGGTAAATTCTGGCAAAATCAGCTTCCTAAAAATAGGTCCTGCCTGAATCAATTACTTCTTTCGTCTTTTGTTTATTAAGGATTACATACGTATTTTCGCTTATAAGTTGATGCATAAATTTTAGAAATTATAAGTAAATTCTATGTGCAAGTCAACTTATAAACCATAATAGTCTTCCTTTATTACACACTTTCCTATGGCCATTTCCATACTGACATTTTTATGACATGTACTTACATTTCGCTTTACAACTTTGTCAGGAAACACCTGAATGGAAAAAGGAGATATGTAATAGTACATTACTATACCACTTTACTCACCGTGATACGAGATATCAAATTATTTCACGTGTAAAGTATGGCGTTTTACTTTACGAGCGAGGGAAAGGGTCTTCACTAGTGAGGGAAAGGCCAAATTACCTCACTAGTAAAGTAAAATATTTTTCTATTTATTAGTTTAATTGCTTCTTTGCCAAACACACCGGACGTCTATGTGGCGACTGGAATGAAAATAAATTGTTCTCGCAAATCGACGTAGTGTTCGTCCTTCTTTTCTTCCGCGTGTTTTGCTGTCCAACCTAATTCTTTTGAGGTTCGATTTATATACGATGTCGCAAAACTATCAGCACAAGTATAGTCCCATAACAGTGATTTTCCTTTTGTCCAAGGTAAGAGACTGAGGCCATCAGGTTTCTTCCCATCTGGTCTGGAACATCCTGGTGGTTCGAGTAAACAAGGAACTTCTGCTGATTTCAATCCTCGTTGCATTAAGTTGTTGAAGTTTCGATGTCGTGGTAGTGTTACTGAAGCTTTGGAGCAAGATAAACCATATCTACCGTATTTGTCTACTTTCGATCCACAATTGTACAATTGGCAAACCAAGACGTAATGCGATAGCTACTCTAAATTCGTCGTTGTTTAAATGTGTACAAAGCTGCGGTGATGGTAAAGCTTGAAGCCAAGCACCCGATTCTTCGGATGAATTTGCCAGCAAACGTGCCTTGTCAATTTTCTCATTAGGCCATGAATGTATTACTTGATTACTTCCAATTTTCGGGTTATTTCAAAATTTATCCATTATCCCATTGTCCTGTAATGGTCGTAACGACTCCTCAGGTAACTCTCCAAACCTCTGACACCACTGTTCTTCAGCCTCAACTTGTACCAAATTGATTTAGAATGTAGAGCTATATCTGAAGCATGTCGTAGTCCGATACCACCTCTCTTAATGGGTACAGAAGATTCGATCCAGGCCTTTTCTGTAAGATGTAAATTGAAAAGCGATTCTAATGAATTTTTAAGCACCATCGTCATAATGCAGTAATCCTGAACAATTTTGCCACATTGGTGACGTAAAAAGAATATTAAACGAGGTGTCATTATGGCAAACCGAAGGAGACAATATGCACTGTGTGAGCTTATCTGTCTTTTATTTTATTTTCCAAACACAACGTTGATGCTGCTTCTGTTAACGGCACTCATCTTTTGTATACCATTTAAGATGGAATTGAAACGTCCGTATATTTCGTTTTTTAATTCATCTGATTCTGTACCTAAGCCAGAAATTTCGCACTTTTCATAATTTAATTCTAGGCCTATGTCTCTCGCTTTCTGGATAATGTCTTGTAATGCATTGAATACATCATCTGGCGCACCTCCAATTGTACCATCATAAAGATATCAAATGTAAGATCTAGATTTTGTAAAGACATGGTGCGGGTCCAAGAGGGTCACCTTGTTGTACTCCTCTTTGTGATAAAATTACATGTTCTCTATAATATACATTTGTTGGAATTCTGTAACACAGCTCTACAAACTTATAGATTTCTGGTATCGTTGACTTAACTTTTTGCCATAAAATGTCTCGTCTAAGTTCATTAAAGGCGTTTTTCACATCGATTTTCAAGAAGACACGAACTGACTTGTGTTTTGAAGTAAAATATATTCTGGCCGCATGTGCGCCCGCTTCGGCTCCATTTTTAATTCCTACTCCCAATTGATGTGGGAGATATATGTAAAATAAGGAGTAAGGGTCATGCTTCAAAGTTATGAAATAAAAACCGAATGTCACACAGAAGGGCATGTTATAAAAGTCGAAGTATGGAAATGACCACATAACAGAAAACCGGCTAATCTTTTATTTTTGTAGTCATTGTCGATGACATAAGATGACTACAACAGTACAAACGACGACTCGCTCTTCTTATCTTTTTTGAGCTAAATATAGTTGCTTAATTAAAACTTGAATTTTTACAGTTTGAGATGCAAACGACTTCATGATTGACTGTTGAAAATTCAAACAATCGATGGGCCTGTACCTCATTGTTTTACTCTTTTTTGTTGTGAATATCAAATGAAAGTGTCTCCGTTTAACGAACAAATACTAGTAGCTAGAATAAATCCCAAGTTATCTGATAAAAAAACCCTCATAATAAAATTTCACCTACATTTAGCCATTGACATTGATTGCTATATGCCGGCGTTGCGGGTACGATGCAATGCATTATTTTATTTTGAAATGTGTTACCGTATATACACAAACATCGTTTTTGTTTTTATTTCTATGTTTTTGTTATAAACTTTGTGTGGAATGTAAAATAGAAAAATATTTTTGTCTTATTTCGATGAATATGATGAAACGAATGTGTATTTATATAGTCGATCAAATACACTGTTCGGTAACAAACTTTCTAAACGTAAATTTTTGAATCGGTTGTTATATTGAACAAAACGCTAGGGCTTAATAGGTTTTATTGTTTTTTTTTAGTATGTGACTGTGACACAGGTACACACAGCGAAACATTGAATAAAGTGACCTTTATTGACTGATTGACTGATTGACTGATGCGTCAAAAACCGTACTTTTCATGTTTCAAGCACTTCTTTCGATGCCCCCAGCATGTAAAATCCATTACATAACTCGGGAAAAAATTAAAAGTCTCGTTTTCGTGTGTTTATTGACCTCGGCTTCGCCTCGGATCAACAAAATTCACACGAAAACTCTACTTTTCATCTTTTCATCTTTTTATCCCTAATCATGTAATAGTATGTTGTGTTACAAGTATTGTAATGTTGATTTTTTCAGCACTAGACCCAAGTTTTCCTTACGAGCGGAGCGAGTAAGGAAAATTGGGTCGTGTGCTGAAAAAATCTCATTACAATACGTGTAACACATCATGCTTTGTGCCAACCGAGAATTGAAATAGACAAGAGCACAAAAAATCATAATTTTCATTGTAAACAATCACTCTTCAAATTTGATCGATCACATTGCTTTGCATTTTCTCAAACGAATGCTGTAACAACTCATACAAATTCCATTTCAACACTGCTTTGAGTGTTGTAATATCACATCAAACGGGTGCTGAAATAAGTCACTTTACAACACTAAAATGAATGTTGAAAAGAGTCGTATTTCAATTCTCGGTGGCACAATAGTACATTACTATACCAGTGAGGTCCTCGGATACTTTTACTCATCTGGATAGGAGATATCAAATTATTTCACGTGTAAAGTAAGGCGTTTTACTTTACGAGCGAGGGAAAGGGTCTTCACTAGTGAGGGAAAGGCCAAAAGCCACATTACCTCACTAGTAAAGTAATAGTATGTTGTGTTACAAGTATTGTAATGTTGATTTTTTCAGCACTAGACCCAAGTTTTCCTTACGAGCGGAGCGAGTAAGGAAAATTGGGTCGTGTGCTGAAAAAATCTCATTACAATACGTGTAACACATCATGCTTTGTGCCAACCGAGAATTGAAATAGACAAATGCCCAAAAAATCATAATTTTCATGGTAAACAATCACACTTCAAATTTGATCGATCACATTGCTTTGCATTTTCTAAAACGAATGTTGTAATAACTCATACAAATTTCATTTCAACACTGCTTTGAGTGTTGAACTATCCCATCAAACGGGTGCTGAAATAAGTCACTTTACAACACTAAAATGAGTGCTGAAAAGAGTCGTATTTCAATTCTCGGTGGCACAAAATACTATTACCTACTTGGAAGATTCAAGATTGTAATACAAAACTTCCCATTTATAGGAAAATGTTTAAATTCTCTACCTTCTACAACACCGTCTTACCTAGGGATTTCAAAATATACAGTGAACGACATCTCAAATGTCTCACAGTCGAATTTTTCTGAGAATTTTATTGTGTCATTGCAAATTCACAATGACATTCTCTGAAAAAAATGACAGTGAGACATTTGAGATGTCGTTCACTGTAAAAAATTTTGTTCAAGTTTTATCTCAATTTTTGGATATTTGTTTCTCTCTCAAAAATTTTTCACGTTTCACAGATTCCACACTCCACTCCTGACATTAATTGCGCTTTAAACTGTTCTAATCTATCCCAGTACTTTCCTAAAAAAAAAAACCAAAAAAAGTCTTTGTCATTTAAACAGTCCTGCACACTTCGTTTTCGTTCTTCCGGCAGTTAGAATCGTAATTTTTGGTGCGAAATTAAATATCATCTTTGACCAGTTTTTATATGGTACTTGGGTAGAATTGAGTTAATTTCGGACCACATTTGACACATAAACACCTTGTAAGATGTTCTGTTAAATTTGAATCCTAATTTGACATTCTTGACAAATGAACGGCATTTTTCCGTGCCGTGCCGTACCGTTTAAACGTACCAGTACGTGTTCGTGTCAAGCAATTGATTACTGGTTGACTGTATGCTAAATTATATTTAAGAAAATTTGGATTTCGAATTTTCCAAATGATTTAAATGTTATTGTTAGTATCACAATGTGCTTCCCTTTCGTTATGATTGACTTCCTTTCAGACGACCTAAGGTTTAGCAACTGCAGGGGCACTCTGTAAGCACACTTTACTTTTAATTGCCCAATTTTAAAACTGCCTTAAGAAAACTTTTCTCTACTTGTCTCTACCAATCGCTACTGCGCTTCTTCCTTCCTTGTGCTACAAGAAGACCTAGTCAACTGAACAAACTGGATATTTCTCATTCGATATGCTTATTTCCGCCGTCCATGCACTGTAACGATTATCTTATGTGTCTCTCCTTATCTCATTATCAATTTGTATTATCACCAATTTATGATGTTCTTTATGTACAAAGAAATTCTGCTACCAACTTGAGTGTCATTTAATATATCCAGCTGTTGTGATATTTATTGCTCGCATACAGCGCTTATTAAGAGCCATGCTCTGATTGGCCAGTGATTACATATGATCCTTATCGGCCAAATTCGAACGTATGAACGGTATTTGTTAAATCGTTGTCAGGAACTATTTGTTCAGTCTTCGGATTAACGTTGGTCGAAGTGGATTAAAATTTACAAAAATTCAACGGGTCGTGCATATAAATGGTGGTCAAATAAAAAAAAAATTGATTTTGTGGCATAAAAATTTCTCGGCACAATTGTTAATCGAACCATCATAACTGCAAAATATCAAAAATGAACCACTCTTGGTGGGAGGCGGTCAATTCAGAATTTGTTTATGAACAGGGGCAAATACAAAGTATGAATTTATTTCAACGATGTTACAACGCCTCACAGCTTGAAGATGTGCAGTGTAGTTCAGGGTTGGGTGATTATCAATCGCCACATTTCGTAAACGAAACACTACCGTTAGCTCCGCACTATAGTTCTGTACAATCGGAATATTCATGTACTTTTCCCGATATACCGACGTATGCTCCGTGCCAAGGACCACGGCCATGGAATTTTGCTTACTGTTACGGATACTACGGGGAGCCGGCTTGTCCGTTAATAAATATGGTCGACATGGAAGATTTCATGTAAGTTTTGAACAAAAAAGAAGAAGTGAAAACAGAGGAGGAGACACCTCTTCTACTCGACAGAAAATAACTCTAAAAACTGCACCTCGACTTTATGCACAATTTTATCCGTTGCATGTTACGTATATAATGACACTATCCCCAGAATCTAATTTTTTGAAGCAATACTCCGAAGAATAAATTCTTTTTAAGAATTGAAAAAAACCTTGACAGAAAATTTAATGAATTTTTTGGAAAAACTTTGGATACAAATAATCCACATGCCAAAAATGAAATATAATTGAAGACTTTCATGAAATTTTAGTTTTCTACTATAATCGAATAAATAAGCTTTTAATGAAGTGATTGACCACATATTTATTTAGGTAGTTCGCCAGTCGACAACCTTCTGAAATGTGATAGTATCACAGATTACGAGACATTTTTTAAAAAAGGACTGGATCGACTGGGAAATTATTTTATGATTGAATGGACCGAAAATCCCTTCACGAGATTGTACCATTTTTACGAACAGAAATGGTGACAAAAGTTCAAGAAAAGAGGGTATGACTGACCCCAAACTTTGGACCGCTTAGTACTTTTCTAGGCAAATGAAACATTCGACATGTTTTCTGATTTAAGAGTGGTTGTGGCTTGTAAATGATTCCACACAAAATTGGTTTAGCAAACGAAAATTTGTCTTTTTTATTTTATCAATTACAAACCGCAACACCTCCAAAATTAGAAGACATGTCGAATTACACTTTTTCCTCCATGCTCAATGAGAACGAATTTCGGAAAATTTTTCAGACAACACGATACTAGACCTAAAATTCTTTTATATTATCGCTGTTTCATGAAAAATCTTAAAAAGCACCGTAGAAATTTATCGAGTTTTCTGCATTTTTATTATAAAAAATATGTTCGAAACTTCACAAAAAGTAGTGGTGACTGAAATACTTGCTATATGATTTTAAAAATTTATTGATTTTCAACTACTGTTGAGCTGTTTTGTATTAAATAAGTAAGATATAAATTTGCTGGCGGAGAAACTTTTTATTTTACTGAAGAGCTTGCGGCAAAGTTCCGTTCACCCAAAAAAATATGAGGCAAAGAATGACAGCAGTCATAAAAGTGAAATTTCATGAAACCTGATGCTGATGCAACATATACTTCGAGTACTTTAAAAACACATAAGATTTTAACAGACCTCCATTTTTCGGTTTTTTCTGTCTAACTTTTAGATGAGGGCAAATGTTCAAAATGTTCAGCAAAACGAGAATTGAAATAGGCTGAAGCAAAGAAATTCATAAATTTTTTTCGTCAAAAATCACTGTTGATCAATCACATTACAATACGTACTTTACGAAACAAAACCTAATCCGCTAATTTAAATTTTAAAACCCGTTCCCACAACCGGAGGTTAAGTACAATGTCCTCCACTCGAACCTCGAGCCTGTCGATTTTGCCAAATGTCCGCAATCTCTCAATATATGCACAAAATGGTCAGAGTCGCATTTTATTTATTTAAATTGAAAACAACTTAATTTTTGTAGTTTTTGCAAAAAAGAACCAAATATTTCTCAAAGGAAATAACAATAAACCAAAAGTCAATTAAAAGTAAAACATTAAATTTTGTCTAAAATTTTCTACAAAAAATCGGGATTTTAGTGTGCTCGTTTCTATGTGAGTCTTGAATACATACTCTTTTATCGACATGGAAATGTGCCTCACTTCAATACTCAGTTGGAGAAATTATTTAGTTGCAAACTTTCCGTATCAATTTCTAGCTAATAGATGAAACTCGAAGCAGGACACATTTACCGGAATACATCGTTGCTGGTAGTATTTAATATTATTACGTCCTCTTGGTCTCATTATATTCAATTCAGGCAACACTCAGTATACTTTTTGAATAAGCTGTTCGAACAGAGCTCTTTTTGTGCTGAGGAACTGAGTCCAGCAATATTTTCGAATTCCGTCCAAGTCTTACAAGCCCCATCTTACATCGGCATACTTATTACCATTCATGCCCATATATTCGCACTTCCTTCATATGCCAATATTTGGTTTTAATCGACACGTCATCACATCATCGTTATTTTTATTTTCGCCTATCAACTATTATTAATGCAAATTAAATAATTGTTATAAATATCTCATAAATTTGTGCTCGCCATAATTGATTTGGTAACGTACAAAATGATTGATCGTCATTGACAATTTCTAATTACTTTTCTTTTCGATTAGACCGTCAATTGACTAGCCAATTTACCACTTTGCTCCAATAAAACTTCACACACGCCTGATTCTGATTACATGATTTGTTGTATTTTATTTTTATCGAACCGTCCGACATACTTATTATAACCTGGCTCCAATCGTACGATCTTAACGCTAGTTCCCATCTATCTGGTGTTGTACTTTTGATCTGATAGCTGTTCGTTTTCAATAATGGTCCCAAAAGAAATATATAATTGTGTCGCGTCGCATATCGAAGGGGCAATAAATCAAAAGACATAATGGATTTTCAGTTTCAAGTGAGGGCCAATTGAATTATTTTAATCTGGAAATGGTGTAATTATGATTGTGTATTTTAGTGTACAGCGTAGCGTCACTTTAAAAATTTTTTGTGACTAACAGAATGCAAATCAACATTTCATTTTCTTTGGACTGCCTGTGGTTTTCGTTCGCCATATTTGTTTTCACCCGAAACTATTCTTCAGGAACCGACGTCACTAAAGTGAATGGAAAGGATTCTAAAATGCGTATTGGCGTTTTAGTTTCCACAAGGCGCAGAACATATTGTTCATGCTACGAATAATCACATTTTTATACTTACCTTTACTGCCAACAGTCATCCTAAAAATATGAAATAAATTGAATCAATTGAATTTGATGCTCTAAGAAGAAAATAAAAAATTCACTCCGAGTATAATACATCAACTAAAACCGTCTACCCGTGTTGCTTGAATGTTAATTTTAAAAATCGAACCGTAGCTAACTAAAATCATCGTGGACAGAATTATGAATTGAAAACGGTATGTGCTCTGGTTTGCTTTCAATAAAAGCATAAAGTTTATCACAATACGTTTTTCATGGGTACGATTCACTATTAGAAAGTGAAGGTCCTTAAACGATTGAATACGACTATTAGGACTTTAGGAAATATAAGGATTTGAACCAAGGACTATTATTAGTAAGTTTGTTTACCGAAATCACTGAAATCTATCAAAGATTTCCAAAATTTATTGAGTTTACCGAAAATTTATCGATTTTTTTCGGTAAATTCATTTAATTTTCGACAGACTTTGGTAAATTTCAGTAAATTCGGTAAATGAACTTACTAATAACAGGTCCAGATTTGAATACAAATCCCAAGCCAGGATCTTAAAACGGAGATTTAACTGTTTATACTGTTAAGAGCGCTCACCCCTTGGCAAAATTCTAGCCTACATTTGTGCTCAAAAATATTCGTTTTTTGATGATTTCTCTGAACGAAAATCTTTTTTTTTTAAGTAAAACCCTCGGTAAAACCATTAAAGCATGCAAAAATGTGTTACTTTTAAAGAAAAAATTGGTTTGTAAGTCATAACTTTACCCACTTGGAGAAACTATTGCAAAATGTATAATTTACACATTTTGCAAAGGTCTCTCCAAGTGGGATAACTTATCACCCACAAACCGATGTTTCCATTAAAAGTAACACATTTTTGCATGCTTTAATGGTTTTGCTTTTTCAAAAAGAGACTTTCGTTCAGAGAAATCATCAAAAAACGAATATTTTTGCGCACAAATATAGGCTAGAATTTTGCCAAGGGGTGAGCCCTCTTAATCAATTTTGTACCGTTGATTTGCAAGCATAATGGGGTATTGATACAGAGTTTTGTGTGTGTCAAAAGTAAACTAATTCCCAGAGATTTTAAATTCGAAACGATCTGAAAGAAGTCAATGTGAAATTCGGCTAATTAAATTTGGAAACAGATCAAAGGTTTACAAAATTGTGACAGACAACTTCATTTAAATTCAAACAAATGATTATACGCGTAGCAAAAATCTTAAAATTCACGATAATTTCTAGAAAATAAATTGCATTTCAGTGCAATTACAAAACTTCGCGTTTGAATTCCGTTTCGTTTTTCGTTCGCGGAATCGCATCTTGGTCAAAGTAGCGGATTATTAATATTTAAATGAAGTGAGTTCAATACATGAGAGATCAGAGTTGATTGTTCGTATGTGATGTTAAAATACAGATGCTGTGTAAAATCAAATTGCCCGATACTCTTTACCACTTAATATGTTTTGGTGTACCCAAAATGTAGGGTATTCAATCAAACAAATTCAAAATATTGATTTTAGCCATAAAATTCAAATATCTTACAACGGAAATATAAAAAATCTAAATAAACAGACGTTCCGTTTCTTGAATTCTTTGTTCTAGCAATATCAATACAATGACGAAATTTAAATATTATGCGTCGATACATGGTAAACACGAACAAGGGTAAACGTACAATAAAAACTCTTTCGTATAACTTTATCAGCTCAAGGCTACAATTGTGTTAAACAATTGCAACGATCAGCATCGATTAAAATATTTGTAATTTTTATTTATGAAAAAGAAAATCGAAATTGCTCAGATTCAATTCAATATCCGAAAAATATGAACTAGAAATTCTAATTATCGTGTGTGTTTCGAATTGAAGACAGAAAAAATCCATTAATTGATTCAATAAAAACAGCATGAACCGTTCGTTGTTTATTTTTGTTGGTCATTATACGCAGACAGAGTGAACTGATGAATTTTTAGCTGGTCAAAACATTTTATTATGCAATTTAAACTGGCTCTCAATTGTTCCCACGAAAATGCGATGTATATTGTCTGTATTTGCGGTATAATTTCGACTCGTTTTACAATGTTGTTGTCAACCACAAAAAAAAGTTGCCCAAACTTGAATTTTAACCTTCTGCAAACAGTAAGCGTATCAACTTTTAACGGCAATCACAACGTCTTTTACTTCTTGTTACTAATATTTGATGCAAATCTACTACTTCTCTATTTATTTTGTCTTTTTGTCTTTGTTTTCAATAACAGATGAATATCAGCATTTAACTGACAGTACTGTACAGTTTATATGCGCTAAAGTCGAAGAAATGTTGTTGATCTCGTCTCAAAATCTGAACGATGTTGTTGATGCCAAGATATTCTAATTTGCAAAGTGATAATCCGAAATTCACATCGAATGTTGCGTACACCTATATTTAATTCATCAACATTTTCAATAGATAGACCTATTGATGGTCACGTTAATTATTTATGAATAGAATATTGGAATGAATGTCAAAAAGAAAATGTTTTCATTGAAATGAACGACGATAAAATTCAACATAATTTTATGCTAATAGATATACACAGTGGTCTCTCCTGATTTAACATTCATGAAAGCTATTAGCCACTTCATTCCATTTGGTTTTTCGGATCAAAACACGTGTTTTCATTAGCATATTCTCCAATAATACTTGAACTACAAACTTAGGTATTGAGATGACGAAATAAGACGACGCGACGTCTCCGTAGACAGGTTGAGGTCCATGCAAATCAGTATGGAAAGTTACCAAATATTTCCTAAAAAGATTCTCTAGGAGACTGTACTCAACGTTCACTGAAACAAAACCAAAAAAAAACTCGAAATCTCGTGACTTTAATTCATTGCTTGCCATTCCAACGTAAAATTATGATCAGTTTGCTGTAAACTATACAATCGAATATAACGAAAACGCTCTGAAAGGCACCGAAGAAAAATTATATTTTGTATATTACACGGAGATAAAATAAAAATTAAATTTTACTTCCAGAGCAAGATAATTAAGCAGACGAAAACTGGTTTTTTCTTAAATAATTTATCTCCTTTTCGAATATTATAGCAGTTTGCTTCTTTTTTTTTGTAAAAAATATAAATAAAACTCTTCGTATAGAATGTGTTTATTCCGATGGTACCAACACAGGTCTCAATTCGTTACAATCCGAATGCAAATTTTGTCATTATATTTCTATGTGACAAATTGTAAACAACAACAATATTCAGTTGATTCTTCATGGTCAATTCTATCAGAATGTTCGAGTAGATAATAATATATAAAGGTCGAAAGTGAATTGCAAAAAATTACTGGATTTTCATTGCATATGTGCAGTCTTGATTAACAGAGATGCACAAATGCATTTAAACTGATGATTATGACACTTTTATCTGGGACAGTTGTCTATCAACACTAAAGAATTTCATTCAAATAATTTGCTAATTAGCTATCGAGAAATATGATAACCAGCTATAGCTTCCTATGCCGGTCTAAACATTTAGCTGGTTAACAACACTTTGGTCACCTTACATTTCGATTCTGCTGGAAAAAATGTTTTGGTTACAACATGAACTATTACTTATATTACGGCTACTCTTTAGCCAGGTTGATAAAAAGTTGAATGTATGAGTGGGTGGTTCAAGGAAAATCCAGATACAGGAAAAACAACAGGACATTAAGTTCTTCCACATAGCTTCTGCTCAGTGCCGGACTGGCCCTATAGGCGTTCGGGCGATTCCCGAAAGGAAATTTGATTTTTGTATGGATAAAATGACAACGAAGGGCTTTTTGAAAAATTTCTTCATACAACGCCCGAAGGGCTTTTTTGAGCCAGTCCGGCACTGCTTCTGCTCTATGCATTCTGTTCTTGTGTTGGATTAAAAAGTGTGCCCCATTGATTGTGATCATTCTATTTAATTACAGGAGCATCACTGTAATTCGAAAAAAGAAATCAGACAGACTCGGAAACTCAGAATCAACGTAATATCAGAGCCGCAAGGTTATTCAATTCTCTATTATCAGCCTTCTAGTGTGCATTGTATACCACAAGTCGCTTGAATATCCCACATTGTTGATTCATTTCATAATAGTCATAAAAGTTCAATTTGTGTTATTTTGTAAACATTTAATTTACAAAGTACAACGAAAAGATTACCGCAAATTATGAAAGAAGTAACATTCTATTACAAGTTGTTGGTCAGAACTTCTGACTCAGAATGTTATTTAGAGCGGTGAGAAGAACTGGAAATAAACGATCGCAAAAATAAAACTCTTTCGAAAGAGAAGTTTAATCAAAATATCTGATCAGGCCATGAAAGTCCCAATACAGAAATCATTAATAAACGCATGATCTGATATTTCCTGTCCTCCTGGACATGTTTACCAGTTAAAATTCACTCACGTTCAACTTTTCATTATTCTTTTAAACTAAATATGCGGCATTGCTACCGCGTTGTTTTTTGAATTAGTAAACAAGTTGTTGTGCGTAAAATAAAAATTGCCTCGTAAACAAACCATCATAAAGCATCACTTACCATATAATAAGAGCTAAGAATTCGTAGCTGATAAACAAAAAAGGCGAACATCATTATCACCGGATTAGTGTTGTCTAATTAGTGTCTTCTCTTCCATATATTTTTTGTGCGTCGTAATGCTAAGAATTAGAATTGTTAACACTTGCGTATCAACGTTTGCTGATTGAAATATTTTACTTGTATTTATGAAGCTTGATATTAAGTTCGATGGAGGGGATTAAAGTGTGGTTTCTGTAAGCAGAATGATTATTACAGATCTATTATAAAGACTTTTTTTTTGGGAAAACATTTTAATTTTTTCCAAAAATATGAGAAAATCTAAGAAAACTAGGAAAATTCAAGAAAATGTGGGAGAATGTTTTCCCTAACATATTCCGTGGTTACGATCCTGGAGAACTTTGTATCCTCGATAGCAAAGTTCATTCGAAACTTCCGAATCCTAAGCGAAATTTTACTTTTAAAGAGTTAGATTTTCAGACTTGCGAGTAGATTCTACTTTAGTAAAGTTATCTACAGAATTTCTATCGCGAAATTTCAGAAAACGTTTTTATCGCACGAAATTTAAGATTTCGAGAAAGTAGCATTCATTCTGATGGTGGTCCCAACTCTTCTAGAGTCATAGCTTCTTCTGGAGTCATAGCTCCTTCTGAAGTCATAACTCTATCTGGAGTCGTAAATCCTTGTGAATTCTAAATCTTTTGTAGTCATAACTTCTAATGGATTCTGACTCATCGGAAGAAGTAAATTCTCGGAGGTTATAACTCCACAATATGAAATACTTGTACAGCAATAATTTTATGTTAACACAAAGTTCCATTTAAATGTTATAACGTGGTGTAATTGATTGGACTGCGACTATGTTTATCAACATAATAAAGAATAAATAAAAAAAAAAAAATTTTTTTCCAAAATTGCATGTTATACATTACATTTTGTTCAAACTTGTTTAACACAGTACATGTGAGATTGTGTTCAACCGAATATTATTTACATTTACACAATATCGTGTTACAGTTGTGGAATCGTCACAACAAACAGAATGTCAACTATCTATTATTTATTGAATCAACGTGTAACGCGTTATCAATAACAAATATCTGGTTGCTGATTTTATCTAGGCCAGAAAATACTAAGATATGTCAAAAATTGACATTAATTGCCCAATGAATGGAGTGGTCGGTTTATAATTTATTATTTGTCGATTTTTTTTTCAAAATTCAAATATATTTCGTTGTGATGGGAAATAAATAAAAAAAAATTGAGCCAAAAAGATAAACGTAAACTTTTATGTTCAACAAATTCCATTTATGTATACTCAAAACTATTTTATGTTCCAATTTTTTTCAATGATTTTCTTTCTTTCTTTTTTTTAGGAATAATGAAAAACGCAAAGAAAAATCTCGCGATGCAGCCAGGTGTCGTCGATCACGTGAAACGGAAATCTTTACAGATCTAGCTAGTATATTGCCGCTACGTTCAGAGGAAGTGGAACAGCTTGATAAGGCATCGGTTATGCGCCTATCCATTGCCTATTTAAAGATTCGTGATATGTTGGATATGTGTAAGTTGAACAGTTGATCATTATTATGGCTGAGTAAGAGACTCTGCTGAATGTACAAGTATACTGTCCTATGAATTACCTACAGTAGACTAGACTTTTGAGCATAATGGGCCGTATACCTCTAATTATTTATTAGCAGGAGTAGGAGTATTTGGAGGATTTGGTATTGTCTCTTCTTGCATTATCCTACGTCTGTTCTGCCGTAATTTGCAATTCTTTTGTTCAATTTCGGAAAGTTTTTTTTTATGCAAATCTCGGCAGTGTTGATATTGAAGAGTATTGAAATCGATTTTTTTTTACTTTTAGTTCCAGCAAAGCCAACTGGCAAATTAACATCAACCGAAAAATCTATCGAAAACAGTGACCAATTTGAAAATTTAGTGATGCAAGCTGTAGATGGATTTTTACTGGTTCTGTCAGCCGATGGCGACATCATTTTTGTTTCGGAAAATGTGGCTGACATACTCGGTGTCCAACAGGTAACTTGAAATGACAAGGAGCTAAATGACGAACATATTTCAAATCGCAAAATTATCAATTTTAGATCGATGTGATTGGACAACAAATCTGGGATTACAGTCACCAATGTGACCATGATGAACTACGTGATATTTTAAATGGCCGTCGTGATTGTGCAAAAGAAAATGATGGTGCAGTAAATTCGCACCATACGATGTTTTTGAGATTGAAATGCACGCTGACCAGTCGTGGTAGAAGTGTCAACATCAAGAGTGCTTCGTATAAAGTAATTGCTCGCCGTTCATGTCATGCAGTTCTGGAAGTTTATAATTTTCGATCGATTTCAGGTTATTCAATTGATCGGACATACAGCTGTTAAAAATGATAAACGTCAATTGATTGCGATTGGTCGTCCTGTGCCGCATCCATCGAACATTGAAATTCCATTGGGAATAAATACATTTTTGACGAAACACTCGTTGGACATGAAATTTACTTATGTTGATGAAAAGTAAGTATTCGCTGATGTTCAGTGATGGATTGGTGTCGTTGAGGTGCCTTTTTTTGTCAGTTTTGTTACTTAGATAGCCTGGAAGGTGGGTTTTAAACATTTCTGGTTATCAATGTGTTAGGTCAAATTACCCTTAAATTTTGGGAGATTTGGGAAGGACTAGACTCTAGACGAAATATCTTTTTAGTTTATACAATAGCTGATGAAAAAGGGAAACTGAAGCTGTCACCTCGTGATAGTCACTATTGATGAGCTCTTTCCTTTTCAGAATGTCTTCAGTTCTCGGATACGATTCTGACGATTTGATAGGAAAATCATTGTTTGAATTTCAGCATGGTGAAGATTCAGCAAGTTTGATGAAATCGTTTAAAAGTGGTAAGTCTTACTGTAAAATGTTTGTTTTATTGATCCATGGTACAAGTGGGTTGGCCTGTAGAGGCGCCACATTTCTTTCATACTACTTCATTCTCTGCGGCTTATTTTCACATGAACCAACTTCACATTTGTCATTACAGAACAAATGTCACCATATAAAATTGGTTCACATGTAAATAAGCGCAGTGACATGACAGCAGTAATTTTATGACATCACAGAATGTACTAAAATATGGAAAAACTCTATTACATTTCTTCTTAGTTTCTGAACATCATTCTCCCATACCCTTCCCATATTTATATGACCAATAAAGTCAATACATGGCAGACTCACAGTCTGTTAGATCTAAAATGCTTCAATACTTCAATGCTCATTTAGCATTATTGTGCGATATTGTACATACGTCCATAGCAAAAATTGAGAAAAGAATTGTCATAAGTAGTTGTAAGTTTATCCATACTAGAGGACATTCCACATTACACCAGAGCCTTTTATACAAAATCTGCTACTTCAATATTTTTGTCGTACATTTCAATGTATAAGGAATCATTGGCCAGTACTCAACGATAAATCACGTCTTCGTTGTCGATAGCTGTTTTCATAATACTACCCCCTGGTGGTCATCAAACAAAAGTCTTCTTGTACAACATTAGTATAGTAAGTCCCTCATAACTACTCGATTTGAAATCTATCTCTATTACCCTATTCAAAACGACATTATTGTTCCACGAATTTTATTTTTCAATGCTTAATGATCCTAACGAGGGTATGACCTAATGTATATCAAATTCAAATTTTCAACTTGTCTGACAACAGAATGGATGATAATTTTAAATTTGAAGTTTCAACTGTCATTTGGCACCAATGCCGTCATTTCACATCAATTTTTGACTGGACATACGCACAGACGCTCGGTCTGTAAATCAAATTGTAATGAATACTGTCTCAGTATGAAAAAGATTCGAATATTTTTTGGCAACTTTTGAGCCTTTAAAATGGATGTGAATACAGAAAACTATTTTTCCAAAGAAAATATTTCCCAACAACAACGTTCTTTTCTTCTCGGGATACAATAGTTATGTTTGTGCACGTAAAACAAAAGCAACGTTTTACAGTTCGCGAAATGCACTCCCCAACTAATTGCCCTTTTCATCTTATCGAATTAATTTACACTCCAACAATAGTCAACGACCCATTCGTCAATTGACAATGTAGTACACTTGGAAAAATTGCTGATTATGTACATAAATGTATAAAATATTTGATAAGAGACAATGAGCTTCATCCATAGTATACACAAAGATGCAAAATGTTGTTCGTTGCAATTCTGCGAGATTGTTGTTTGTTAACCTTTTTTTCTTTCAAAAAATGATGTGCGTTCAGTTTTCTACAGTTAACTACACAAATGGGAGACTTTAAAAATGTTCAAACTTACGTAATATGAGTTTCAAAGAGTTGTAAAAGTTGTTGTCCGAACAGTTATTATGTAAATACTGTACGACCATTGAACTTCGAGAAATTAAGTTTTATTTTACAATTTTACAATTGTACATACGTATAATATATGTGGAGCAATGGCTCTATGAATTTATAAATAACTGAGTATGATTTGATCTAATGAAAATGCAATTTGCAAGTCAGAGTTTTATGTTTCGGTTGCAATGGCTGTTTTTTGGGTCGACATTGTAAAATTAGTTCAAACTGTTGCACATTAACAAGCTTTGTAAGTGCAACTGCTATAACGCCCACACTACTTTCGAGTGAATGTTGTGTTGGCGTATTTCGTCATCACTATTTGACATGAGGACATTTTCCGAATTTTCAAGCATTGTTTAAGTGAATCGAAATCCTTAGAACGAAAATATTGGAAATATCAGAGCGAGTATCAGATCAGTGTTTAAGAGGCTGAGTTCTAACAGCAGTTTAAATAGTAGCGAATATATTGTGAAGTACTTCGACATTTGATGCACAATTATTTTACGAATCTTAACCTGTCACATACGGCTATTCGATAACGACGACAAAAATAATGACAAGCTCTGAATAATATGGTAGATTTATATAGTAACGATACATGTTAAAAAAATTGAAGTACAAGATCTAAAATCAACCGATTAAGGCCAGTTCATCGTCGCATACATCGCAAAAATGTGTGCGAGTATGAACTGGCCTTAAAAAGACTTTGATCGATGGAAGTAATTGACCCGATAATAAAACTGGTCATATGCTAGCCGTCTGTGACATGTTAAATCTATTACTTCATTTGTTTAAAGTATCGACAAATTTTACGTCATGTTTGACCGTTCATTTTGATGTAGAGCACATGATCATCAGATGATTGCAGTTTCTGAAAGGTTTCTGAATGGATAGTTGAATATACAGCGGAATTATCGATAACCACTTGGGAAACAATTTACCTAGTTCAAATTAATTTTTTTTTTATCGGTTTTCATCGGTAGCCCTTCAAACTTCCGCACTTTGTTCGAAAGATAAAATTGTCAAAATGTTGACTGATTCACGACATTCAGTCATTTTTTATGTTCACAAATGCATTCCAATTACATATTCTACCTTACCACTCTATATTTTAATTAATCAGTACTTTTCCGGTAATTTTGCCTATACTTCACCACACACCTTTATGCACAATTGACTCGACAATTGATAAGAGCTTTCGTGACATACGAGAAACAAATCATTCGGAATCATCTTACCCAAACAATGGTATATCGATTCAGGTGCAGAATCATTCCATGCAAAAAACCAACAAGCTGTCATCGATGTTTTATTCCGTTTGTAATGTTTGCTGCGGAAAAAATGCATTTTATCATTTGTTCATAAATCATCATCGAGCAGAGATTAAATAAATATTTGTTCGCATAATTATTATGTTATGACGGTTGGGTTAACCGCACATTTGTGATCTGAGCTAATATTTTATTAAAACAGAAAATGTTCGTCAAAAATGTGCAGTTTCAAACGAAAATCATAATCATATAAAAACATAACATGTCACGTCGATGCATTCCAAATTTATAATAGAACGAAGGTTCTTTCCTCTTTCCTCGATAAAATCGGTCGACAACCCGGTTATAAGATTGTTATGGTGTTCCTAGAGCGTATAAAGCGCAACTCGTGTTGTAAGTGGAGAACGTAAAGCTAAAAACTATTGCTAGAAGTATTATGTAGCCAGCTATGCTGTCTATATAATACACATACATGGCTGAATTTAAATAAGTAAGGGGTTGAAAGTTGAATGCCACACAGCTCAACTACCTCCAATCCAATATAAAATAATGAATTATGGCGTGCTAGTGCCACAGTGAAATTTTCGTTGGTGTTATTGTCGAATTTACTTCTTTCGATGATAACATACAAGTAAACAAAGAGTCGTTTATGACGACCGTTTTGGTTGCTTCTTTCAGTCATCTAAACTGTGTATTTTCTGAACTTTTTCTGTTTCCTCGAGTTACATTGATTGGTACTCTGAGATTAGCGATACAAATCTATACAGTAAAGGAGACTTCAAACCTTCACAAAAGCTACTCGTATCGCAATGCATCATAAAATCTACTACTTCATCTATGAAAAAAATATCGTTTTAGCTTCGTTTGTATTTGCTTTTTTCTATAGGAATGAACACTAGACATGCATAATAGTGTATTATTGTCATCGTCGTTGTTGTTGGTGCTGCCCGCAAGACAACCAAACACCGTACTGTCCTGATGATTTTTTTTTGTTTCGACGTGTGGGATGTATTCCTCGTCTTCGGCTCGAAATACGAACCTTAATCAACAAAAATTGCCCAGCAAGACATGAACAAAAGTGACCCTAAAATACTTCTAAACTAGTTCTATTCAGGATTCAATCTCAACATAAACTGTAACTTTTATTTTTGGTTTTGCTTGTAAAGCTGCTACATTCATTGACTCAATTAGAGCCCTACGATTTTAGATGGATTTAACCTGTATGACATAACAATCTTGTTATTATCTTGCCCCATGCGAAAGCTTACCAGCCAGTTTGCCCGCTGCGAAAATAATCCGCGAGAAGTTATTTTCGGTTCATTTTCGGAATTCCTAATTGTGACACTCACCTATCGCATGGACCAGATGCCAGAATGCCTTGGGTGTTGCTACGTTATTGGTTAATTCGTGTAACAACTTTCTGGATACTCACTAGGTAACTGTTTTTCGACACGTGTAGTTTTATACCTTGCTTCTAGAGCGAATATTAAAATTCTTCACTTTTCAAAAAGACAGTTACCAAAGCTTGTTGCTCAAATAACTTCCTTACAAATTGTTTACCTCATGAAATGATGTACTTTCACAACATCCAATTTAATCTTTAAAGTATTTGTTTCGGAAAAAAAGCAGAGTTGTGATAATTATGACGAATCTGAGGGAAAATTTATATTGGATGAGGAAGGTTGTATCCTGCGCCAAAGGCAAGGGATATAATCCTCCTCCAGGATAAACGAATTTTCCCGCAGAAACGTATTAGTTTTTATGCATCGAAGCAAAAAATCAACAAAACTGATGCAAATACAGTTCTTGAAATCCTCATACGTCAAAATAAAAATTTGGAAGATGATAGGGGAACTATACGGTTTCATGACACACTGTTCAGCCTTTTAAATTTTTAACTTTGTGCAAGCGAGACAAGCATTTTGAAAAGCACATTTTTTTTTATTATTTTCATAATCTCTGGAGAAGTAATTTTGTTCGTTTAGATGAAATAACTTGGAAAATGATCCCGCTAATGCATCTGTCGCTCCATTTTGTCGAATTAATGATTAAATAATTCAGCTACTCGTACTTACTTAACGGCTTATCCATAAATTTCATGAAAATAAATTTTCTAAATCCGAGTTGCTGCGAAAAAGCCAACGAAACATTTGGATCAGTGAGTTTCTTTTCACTCTCGACCATCTTCAATTCTTCATGTCATCAAAAAACACAAGCAGTACACCTGTGTGTGGTAATATGCACATTGTTCATCTTGTATATAATCTGACCATAAATTCTGGTCCAAAATCTCCAGCATATATACAGTATCTATACTATATGCACACGTATGAAGGTTGTTTTAAAAGCTAAAATTGTGGATTTAGATGCGGCATCAATTAATATACAATTCCCACAAACAGTGGTGGAAATATAAAATTGCTATTGTGATATGTTATCTTAAACATAATTCAATTATGCTTTTATTCTCAACATCCTTACAGTTCAGTGCACTTTCTTTTTCATTTTCTATTTCAGACTCATCTAAATGTACATTGTGCAAGTGCAACTCTGCTGCAATAGATAGATAGATAGACAGATAGATGTATAATATAATTTAATATTATCTATAATCATATACTTTTACTATATCATCATCACAGTATATATAGGATGATGGTGTTATGCTTTTCATCCAGAAGAGAAGAGTGTATAGTAGTATATACAGTATATCCGAAACATCAAAGCGAACTAAGCGAACGAAAAAAGAACCCGTCGACGTCGAGAATAACTTTAACTGAAATGTCTCTTCTTAAAAATTGAATGTCATAAAATCAAGCATTATGTTGCAGAACATAAAATTTAACTTCATTTTAAGACATGTTCCTTTAAATTGGTTAAAGCACTCACTTGCGCGCACATTGACCATCCGTGTACCCCGTCCCGTACACACATACACACAAAGCGCTAACCCAGATTGGCAATTCCGAGTTGTTTTTTTTTCCGTCTTATTCTTCTCTTGAATCGTTAACTTTTCCAACCAAATGTTTAAGTTTTATTATCTTTGACATTGCATGAAATTAGATGTATATGTGTAATATTTTCAGATTAGACCACTTGATTAGATCATACCAAACGCAAAAAAAAAAATAATTCAGCACATACCAAGGAATGCTTCTTACTTTTTGCAATTCACTTTGTTACGTACACACAGACATTCTCCGTATTCCCACAAAATTCTCCGTTTGATAACACACAAAATACTACGTTGCTATTGTAACTTTTACCCAATTTTCAAATTGTTAGCTGGCACATAAAACGCTTTACTTTAAGTAATGAACTTTATCGGGGAGGTTTTAAGTTGTGAAATTTTCGTGAATCACAGATATATACTTAAAACGACAACAAAAATCGCATACCGACAATTTTACGATAAAAAGATAAGAAAAGTTTGCATCACCGTCAATTGTTATGAAAAAGTTAAAAGGTTGGTCGTTGTATGGTATGTGTGCTGTGCAGTATCACTGCCATTAAAATTTACTACGATCTAAGAATCGAAATTTTTAATCGCTGTTCGGTGTTGATTGCATATTACTTCAAGTCATGATGCACAGACCTCTACTCGTTTTGGCTGTCGCTATGGCGTATTTTCATTGAGCGAGTCATAACGGTCTTTGAAATTTTTTGAACTATTAGATCATAGGCTGAGATGGCTTAATTGTAGCATGGAACGTTGCCGCTGATCCTGACAAATTTACAAACTCAAATTAGGTTATATTTGTTTAAACAAACGCAAACCGCAGAGGCATGGGATTACAAAAATTGTTGAAAGTTTCACAAAATTATATTTAAAGTTGGAACGACTTGTATAATAGCGTGGAATTCCTGCAGAAAGAAGAAAAGAAGAAATTTAGTGACATCACACCGCCTTGTTTCATAGAATTTTTCGCATTCCGTATCCACATTTCATTGGTATACAACAGATTTTTAACATAATCCGTTTTATTAAAAGAAACTAACAACTTTTCCTCTATTAAAGAGATTGCAAATTTAACGAAACATTTTCTACGTGAAATATCTCAGTTTTTACATCGATTATGATCTATAAAATGAGTCTAGGTGGTAAACGTATATCTCATCTTTTCGTCGACTTAATTTTTTAAATTCAAACGCCAAATGCTCAAGAAAAAGGTGTAGGTAGTAGAATTTTCAGGGCGAGCTTTTGAATGACTTTTCATACTGGGTAGGGGGATTCTGTAAATCATGAAAAGGCATGGTGTAATTATGGGAATACTTTGAACGGAGACATGGCAGATCGTACATCTACGAAAAATATAGGACGGCATTTATTTATATTAGAATCAATCCAACAGCCTGTTACGACCAACAACAGAATCAACCGAATATATATTATGCACCTGTGTCCAAAAATTTATTTTGACGAGTTGGTGAATGTGATCCTAAGCCGAAGGCGCCGAACATAATCCAACTAGTCAAAATAAACATTTGGACTATGCACCTATGCTGTAAAGCTGGGGTCCTCCACATTCATAATAAGTAATAGTTTAATCAAATAATTGCACAAGTGATGTCACAGCTCTCATCAAAGTTACCGAGGTTCCTCAGATTCTGAAAAATTTTCCAGAGGTTATGTTTTCGGCCGTTTATCATTAAATTTTATGAAGGTAATTTTTGCCCCAGGAGTACTCGAGATCAGCTTTCCAACGAACCCATACACGCCCGTGTCCTCGCCACCTTACGGAAATGATATCCAGACTACGAAACCCCATTTTTCGACCTTTGGCCTTTTACATTCAGCCAGGTATGGAAGATCAAAAATATCCGAGACTGGTTTTGGGCCTAGGCACCAATACCTAACTAGGCATATATCCCTCAAAGAGTTTTATATGTCTTTCTACTGTAAAGTGCACTTAACAGTAGGGTAAGCGAACTTTCAACCGCTGGATATATAAACTATTTATGCTACTAGAAAGGTGAAGTGGTATTTTGGTTCTCGATGTCGTAAACTAGCTTCTTGACTTCGTCTGGAACCATTTGCGATACCGATATACCACTTTACAGTTCTAGTAGCATAAATATCTAAAAATGTTAAAATGAGTGGAGCTTTTACGATGTATGTATAGACGTAGTCACATTTTGGGGGTACATCGTCCAGATCGGACAACACTGAACTAGGTAAACAGAAAAATGGTAATGCATCCGCAGTCTACGCAACTGTTCGATTCGAATCTCGTTTCTTTTTTAAATTTGTTTTTCGTCTCTTGCGTAATTACCTGTCCACTTTGATGAAAAAATCTTAAGAAAAAAAGATAATTATTAGAAACTTCCATCGCATGATCATTGTTTATTTATTCGAAAAACGCTGCATTTCTCTACGATTTAACAAAATAAAAAGTGTTTTATTGTCTGTGAAAATTATTTTTATTCAGCAACAAGTGTGAATCTTGGCACAATTTCAACCGAAACAAAAAAAAAATTAAATTTCTTTTAGCAAAGAAAATTTTTGATTTTTTTTCTGACGTGCTTTTTATAGTGTTCTTTACTGTTGATTAATGGAAATGAGTGAACTGGACACACAAAATTTGTCATTTGAATTAAAAATATTTTCTTTTTCTACCACTTCACGTGAAAATAAAAACAAATTTTTTTCTCTTGTGTTTGAAACTTATTCAACTGATTATTTATTTCGAAACTACCGAGCAGTGGAAACGTACGCTAACACAACTTTGTAGTATGTTAAATAATTGCGGTAATCCAAAAAATACGTGCCACATTTAAGGAATGCTCTTCTGTTACATGTTTTTGTTTTGTTTCGCTTCTTTTTCATTTTATTTATTTTCACTAAAGCTCTGCAATTATATGTTGTCTGAAAGTTTAATTTTTGTGCTTATTGTATAAATAGTTAACAACAAGAAAAAGTTTACAATTATTCCTAATTTCCAGCAAATTAAATTCTGGAATCAATGATGATATTTTCAGCGCAAATTGAAAACAATTTATTCTTTCAGCGCAATTTTCTCGGCTTCCTTTTTTCGCTTGTAAAATTCAACAATGTAAAGGGAGAGCATTTTTGTTTTTACCCAAATTAAAATAATTACATTTAATGTTACCGTTTAGCCAGTACTCGTATACATATTTCTGTCTGTCTCTGGCTTTATTTGCCATAAAATTTTGCGACATTTTTTATGAGCTGTTACATTTTGCAGACTTTTTTTTAATATTCCAAATAAATTTTAAAAGTGCAATCCAACCTGATGACAACCATGACAAATGGATCATTTATTTCGGATTTAATGATTGTTTACTACGAGCGATGAAAAAAAGCCTACCAAAACGTGTTTGCTACTATTTCGATTCAATTTACTTAAACGTCTTCGACAGCATTTTTCAATTTAAAACGCGTATCCATCTGCAATCTTTTTTTGCTCTCACTATCGTTGATACCCCATTTCACGAGTAACAAAAATAAGTTATGGATGCAAATAAAAAAGAAGTATAAATTGAAACAGAGTTTTTCTTCTTCAACGAAAGTTTCAATCGACAGTGTGTAGTGAGGTGTTTTTTTTAACCTTCCCGACACCGATACGAACAAAGTACATATTTAACCGTTTGTACGTTTCATAAAAAATGGCATAACAATAGATTCAGTTTTTGTTATTGTTATCGTTACAGTTAGATATCTCTAAATTACAAAGAATTAAGCAGAAGAGTCTTCGCGAAGAAGGGTTCAGATATCGTGTCTCATTATTGCCGTTTGTAAGATTTTCATGAGAACATTTTATTGAACAGGCATAACATAGAAATTGTCATAAAATACCATTTAGATACCATGTAATACGACAGAATTTCGGCAATTGTCTAATGTAAATTGAAGTATTTTATAACAGAAGTCGATGTCACCTAAATTGCCGACATGTTAATGTGATGGATTAAAAACGGTTCTCAAAATCTATAAATACCAGTTCTAATTACACCCCTGTGAACTTATCACATCCACATGAGAGGGTGTCTTATAAGTTTCACACGACGAACTTGACAATTTAGTTTTGCTGCCTCGAAGGAGATATATTCGAAAATCGATTTTCTGTTAACCAACCTAAAAAATGTAAAACAAAAAAAGGCAAATTTCTTTATTCGTTGAACACTGTAGTATCTGTGAACAAAGCCTTCAAACATTTTCGAAGTAATTGACATAAGAAGCTTTTTAATAACGTCACCGATACCGATAAAGCGAAAAGATTTTTTGGTTTTGTTTCGCGAAAGCATTATTTTCACTGTATAGTGCAAAATCAAAGCTATATGTACCAATGTGATATGAACGTTGATATGGTTGTCATATTGTTGTCTTGTTTTGTCTCACACAATCGAGTGACTTTGCTCCTTATTTTTAATAATAAAAATCAATTAACATTGACGAGTATTAAACTTGATGCAATTTTGTTTCTGACTCTGACCTGACTCTAAATATTATTGTTGGGTTCCATACCAGATGTTTGATCAAGAATTTTATTTTTCCTACAACTCGAAAACCGCAGATTCACGAGCCATTTGAACGATTCAATGTAAATACCAATCCCAGCACAATAAGCAGCAACACTTCATTAGTGCGGAAATCAGACTTTGCAATCCGTTGTACGTATGGAATTTTTCCGTTTCTTCGATTGCTTCTTTTACCCCTTCCCCGACAGTAGATGTCCATTTACAGATAACTATTACAACATCCGAACGGAAATTTCATAGCCACGTGCCGTACTTGCGAACGTAAGCAATGTTTTTTCTTCGTTGTTGTCTGTGGTTAAAGTAAATACACAGAGCAACAGAGATAGGAAAGAAAAGTGAACTGTAGTTCTGTATGATTGCGGTTATTGCTTTCCGGTTGGTCGATAAATAAGGGTAACTTTCACTTGTGCTGTTCCAGTTAGTTCCAATCTTTCATGAAGGATTGTTTTTCATTCCCAGATATGTTTTTTCTAATGGGTTTGTTTGGCTATTTATTATGTGACAACATTTTTTTACTTACAATAATGGTACAAATCTGTGGAAAGTAACTTTACATTTCCTTCGATGCTACTCTTGCTGGGAGTATCTTAATTTCTTAAATACTCAAGAAAAGTTAGCAATAAAAATGATCCTTAGATGTTCTGCATTCAAACGATTGTCGCTAAAAACATATAATAAAATCAAGTGAAAGAGCTTAAAACATCATCGTCTCGAATTATTATACACCAGCTCAATATCCATCAAAATATTATTTTGAATAACCACAATCACCCCACCCCGATACTGTTTTATTATGCATTTTACTGTCAGCATAACATAATAGAATTATTATGTTGCATTAAATATCAAAGTCCTAAATTCCCATTTTACTTCAAAAGACATGTTCAATTTAATTGAAAATACTGATATTTGAATAAGTCAAATAAACTATAAATCCAACGTAGTGCTGACAAACTTCTAACAACAATAAACAAGTTGCAAATCGTATTATTACAAACTAACAACTAACTTATAGTTTATCGTCCTCAATATCCTCCCGTATTCTCGCTCTCTTTTCTCGGTTCAAAGACATCACACATCATGCAATAATATTTAGAAAAAAAAAACCAAAAGAAAATGTTGGAAATGCATGCATTTTATTCATAATAATAACGAAATAAAATGTGTATTTATGTTCATTATATATTTACTATTTGTATTAGGTCGAGGAGGTTTTGTACATAAAATTATTGTGTGATATGTAGATATATATCTATGAAAATATGAAAATGAATGTGTGTATACACCGTACGATATATAATACGATGTAATTTGTCGAAGAAATATATGTAAGAAACATTCAAGGAAAATATTGCATAGAGAGGAGTTACGTTGAAAGAAAGTTACACGTTTATTTTTTTTATTTTTAAAGCTAAAAGCTTTGAGAATATAAGCTTTTGTACATGCTACCGTAAGCACTGATACATCCAATGCACAACATACACATACGATATGTACAGATAGCATACATTACATACCATAAAGAACATTCAACATAATATAAAAACAAAAATCGTGTTACATTATTACATAAGCTCTGGTGTGCGATGTATCTCATCTATATGAAAAATTACAATTTATAAACTAGTTCAACAGTCTTAAGATTTTTATTTTATGGGGATTTTTTTGTTTCAGTCTTCGAATTTTCTAATTTATTTTAATTTATGGCAGATAGAATGGGATCGAAGTATACAAAAGTATGGCTGACGGAAGTTGAATGCATTATGGTGGGTTATTAGAGAGTATGTAGTTGCAGTAATTCAGTTTTTTTTTCGTAAATTCATACATTACAACGAATAGTAGGATTCCATACATTAACAATGGATTTCAGCTTCTGCTATGTGATTTTTGAAGGCTCAAAGAGCTTTTCAGAACTTTGGTGCACTTCTGAACTCCAAAAACAAACTTATTTTGCGATTGCTATACTCACCGGAAAGTGAACTCCGACATGTTCTCTGACTTGGAGTTGCTGTGTCTGTTATTCCCAGATAACTTAAGCAAACAGATGAAAACCTAGATTCAATATTTCAGTATTTTGTTGCAAGTTGCATGCGCGCATCTTACGAAAAGAAGGAAAATAAAAATCTAGTTTTCCATTCGCTTTACTTTTATATGGGAACAATTACAGACCGCAACAGCTCCCATTTTAGAAAATATGTCAGATTTCGTGATTTACCATGATTAACCAGTGATTCATCATTGATTTACCATTGATTAACCAAGTCAAACGTCGTAACTTAGCTATACAAAACGTGATAACTCAATGAAATATAATCATTTTGCTCGGGAGATCACTGTAAATCACAGTCCCAATTTTTGGTAAATCAAACCCATCGATTACGTGTTCTCTTAAACCGTAAAATCCATTTTAATAAAGTAAAAGATTCTATAAGAAACGATCGGCGCTACTGTAAACAAGTGAAGTAATAGATTAAATAACTATTTGGCGATACGCTGCCTCTTTTTAAACAAACATTTCATTAGAATTTGTTTGTTTCATTGTCTGTCTTGTCTTAGCATTGATTTCCACTTACGAAAAAAGAACTCCGTTTGCACTTTACAATAGACAAGAGGCATGGTTTAGCTAAACGGAGTAGTTTTTTTGAATGGTGGAAATCAAGCCTTAACTTGGTCAAGTGAAGAAAATGAGGTCTTGGTAACCATAACCATACATTAATTGTTGAAATATGAGATTTCCTGATTTTTGTATGTCTTGATTCACAAAACCATCAGCGCTCTGAACAATGAAATATATATTTAACTTGTTTGAGAAGTTTTTAAATTCCATCTGGGATATGTAAATAAAATACAAACTGACATACGTGAAAGGCAGAACGACAGCATTGTACAAAATGCCTCAGAGGCAAAATATCATCGATTCCAATAACGAAATGCCTCCATTAACTTCACCACTGTTGTATTGTTCCTTTTACAAAATGTCGTTTCTCGAGTATAAATCCCTTTTTTTACAGCAAATCAAATTCAAAACCATTTTTCGACACTGTCACTTAAATTGGATGACATTTAAAGTCTGCCATAACATACTCTCAGTTGTTGAGTGCCCTGTTGAAGATGAAGGTGAAGGTAAAAATACACTTACAATGTTGTGATGTGTAAAGAAAGCTTCTATGACTCTACACGACAAAAGATTCAATTTGAAAGACTTCATAAAAAGAAAATCTAATCTCTTCATTCTTCAATATTATATTTATTTCAATTGAAACTCGAGCCGTTCCGGTCGCCTTGACAATATAAGAAGTCGTACAACATATTCACGAAATTAATTAATTAAGTTATAGAAATGATTGTGTTGCCTTCCAGCTTCAAGCTATATAGATTAGATATTAGTTTTCAAATTATAATGTAGTGTGACGGTATGATTGTCCTTACAACTAATGATGAAATAAAACCGAATTCAAAACCACTCTTTCCATTCTATCTCTGGCATTTCACTTTTTTCTTCGTCTAAATAAATTTTTTGTGAATTTACTTTAAAAAGATGTTCGTTTATATGAATCAATTTAGCTGCTAAATATTTGCTGATGAAAGCTCTCCATGCATTTCCTTCTATTATTACGAATATAGATAAATGGAATCGAAATCTAGTAGCATGGTATCAAAATTTTTCCGTTCAATGATCTTCTATTCCCTTAAAAATAATATGTATAGTTATGTGGTGATGTGTATTATACAACTATATATGAGTAGTGTATGCATCCCCTTGGTATAGATTCTACCGTGTTCTATACACAAATATATTTCTCTGCACTATATGGATTTGGTATATTGGTGCTGAAGACAAACCGAAACCGAGCGCTAGTAAGCACACCGAAAATATCATTTACAATTGAAGCGTCTTGATGTATACTATGGTGACGATGACACCATTATTATGTAAGCCCTCCTCAATTGGAGTAAAAGGAAAGTGAATCTTTTTATATCCGAGATTAAGTTACGTTATAGAACAGACATTATATAATCTTTTAGATAATGATGAAACTTTCTGGATAAGTAATATTATGCAGTTTGACGTGGGGGTATTGTGAGCTAAATTAATTCTAGAACTTTTGAAATAGTTATCATTTTTGTGAAATAAAACCCCGGTTTCATATTATTTTTTTTCTTCTCTGCACATTTTATTTTCGTACAACAAAAAAGAAGCGGGGGAAAAAATATATTTTTGCACTTTCTTAATTACAAAAATATCATTTAATTCGTTTACGGTATAACAAGAAACATTCAATGAAGCATAATACACAAGATGGTGTGGATCTGTATTACTTTTGTCCCATCATGCTTACGAGATTCATTTGAAATTTAATTTAATTTATTTGGATTTTTTTTTTCGTTCGTCTGTTAAATTAGGGACAACAGTTCTACTTCATATTTTTTTATTGTGCGTCGTTGATACAATTTTTTTTTTCTCGTCTCTCTTCTCTGTTACATAATGAGAATGAAGACGGGACGATATTATCATCACTAGCAACACCATGTCTTAGATGATGTGTATAATATTTTTGGTGTACACGACTTTTCTAGGAAAGAAACACGATAAATTGTGGGTTGCGACTATGAATTTTTAAAAGGAACATGAACCTTACATTAATAAGTTCCTCGAGTTTTGTCAATTTCTGATGGGTTTTGATGTGTATTATAGCTTTAAAAGCTTCTTCGTGGAAATGTTTCTTTTTTTTTTTTTAAAGAAATTTATGAAATTCATTAACTTTTATCGGATGTGGAAAAAGGCGAACAAAACATTCAATGTGAAGTCTTCTGGTTGGAGGGCGAGAAGATGGAAAAAAACTGTTATTAACTATTATTTAATGACACTAAGAACGAGTCCGCGCACATCTAATTTTACAAAAATTGCACTAGAAAGTCTAAAAAGCTTTGTTAGGACATCAATCACATTATCATTTGTACCTGAAATACGGGAAGCTTATCACGATACATTAGGTAAAGCTCTTAC